>NC_056731.1:747469966-747767466 GCF_019279795.1 Protopterus annectens
TACGTAAAATATAGCAAATATGTTTGTCCTAAAATCTCAGGACATTGGCCATTTTTTCGATTTCTTTGCAGGACACAACTGCCCAAAGAGGGACTGTCTCTCGCAAAGTGGAACAGGTGGTAACCCTAAGAGTAGCTAGGTGGTATATAATTAAAAAAAAAAAAAAAAATCACCCCAATGACATGTAGACTACATGATAAGTCATAACAGTCCATCCATAATCCACTGTTAAAAATTAAAAAACATTTACTTACGAAAAATCCTGGCGATATTCAGCAGAAAACAACTACTAATCTGTCATGTTCAAGGGTTATTGTCTGGATGAATGGCTGTCATGCTGCAGTGTAACAAGTCAAGGGTGTGGCTATCAATACAACTCAGGTGGGAAAATAACATGCCAAGGGTGTAGCTACCAATATAACAGAGGGGGGAAAATATCATGCTGCAGGCACTGGTATACAGAAGAAGTAGTTTAAATGTCGGTTACAAGTATTTTGAAGTAGAAACAAAAGTGGTCAATGAACAGCTCCTGGATTACAGTGATAGTTCTGAGACCTCAGAAAGAACATGGTCGAGGGCCTGCCAACACAGAGGCTAAAAATTTGAAGCCTTAAAAACATTGACTTTGGCTAGATTATTTTGTTGAGTGTTTTCAACTATGCTTAAGAGGTACGACCTGCTCTGATAACACAAATCAGAGTAATTGAAGCAAAAACATGAATGTGAAATAGGTTCTAGAAGCTGTGCAAGATGCATGTCACTCACACTACTGCTGTACTATTTACACTGAAGTATAAAGAGGGCATTTACTTAGGCCTGGCATGACTTCTATAAAGGAGGCTTAAAGTGGACTCTTGGGAAAAAAAATCACAAGTTCATTGTATATTGCAGGTCCATTGAAGTATAATAACAACTTAATGATTCTTATGCATTAAAATAGAATACAAGGATATAATATATTAAATCAGATACAGTAGTAACCATAAATTAACTCATGATATTATTTTTTACAGCCCCTCCAAAGAAAACAGCACTGAGAAAGATAAAAACTGCACCAAGCAAATGCAGTAACGTAAGTTGTCTAGAACTCCATTAGGAAATAATTTAGATCTGAATGTTTTGGGGTGGCTCCATATCTCTCAACTTATTTAATCAAGAATTAAGGACAAAGTCAAAAATAACAGGGCCAGGGCAAAATCAGGAACAATTTTTAAATATTACTCTAAAATGTTAATAGAAGTACAAGTTTTGCATCAGCTTCACTAGTGTCTCGGGGTACGTTCTGAGGAAGTCTACTAACTTTAGTAGACGAAAAGCGCTTCAACTCTAATTAAAGTGTTTGTGCCAACCTTGATTCATTTGTGGATTTGGATCGTGACAACTTTTGGTGTTTACTACAGTTTGTGACTTGGTGTGCAGTTTGTATTTTACTAGTTTCCTGTTTTTTTCGTGGAATAATATTCTTCAAGAAGGCCTATTTAATGGTGCCAAACCCATGGTCTTAATCTCAATGCTAAGAAATGCATCATTATTCCCTTTGGGAAGTCAACCATGCCAGCCAATTACCATGTTGTGGTCAGAGATCTGGGTATGCACATAGACAATAACCTTACCTTCAACCACCATGTGCCCACAGTAGTGAGGAAAATGAGGCAAAATCAAGATTACCCTGCAAAATGTGAACACATTGAAAGGTATGCTTTCCATAGAAAAGTAGAGCTATTCAATGGAACTTGGGAAAGTGAGACATCAGATTGCATTTTTTTAACCTTTGCAACCATTCATGCTGCCTAAAATGTAACTGCATCTTTATTTGTCATCAAATTGCACAGCTGTAGAATAAGATGCAGATACATTTCATTTTTTGTTCTTTATTTGCTTTTCAAGATTGCAAAATCACTTATTCACTTACTGTAGCAATAAATTAGAAGCCATCTTGTTTCATTAAAAATCAAGCTTTTTTTTTATTTTCCAGTATTGTTGTTAAATAAGTGTATTTTTTTCCAGCCAACAAGTAAGCTAAAGGCACAGGCCATAATTCTGTGGAAAGTGGGCTACCTTTCACCCCCCCTTCACACTATGATTCCAGTACCTTTGTACTGCAATACATCAGTACTCTGGAATCACTGTTATGATATAGCAATTTTCTATCAGTACTCTGTCATCACTACTGTTATGTAGCAATGTTATAACATCTATACTACAGTACAGCAATACTCTGCAATCACTGTTGTGATATGGAAACATTCTACCGTTAGTACTACATTCCACCATCATTGATGATATATAGCAATGTTTAAAATCAGTACTATAGTACATCAGTACTCTGGCATCATTGTTATGTAGCCATGTTCTAACATCTGTACAACTGTACAACAGATATAGCAATGTTCTAACATTAGTACTGCATCATCAGTAATGTTAAGCAGCAATGTTCTAATATATGTACTACCGTACAGAAAGCAATGTTCTAACATCAGTACAGTTTTACAACCATACTATGTACCAATGTTCTACATCAGTACTACATTTCAGTAATACCCTGCCATCACTATTGTTATGTAGCAATGTTCTAACATCAGTATAATATTACAACCCTCTGTTATGTAGCAATGTTCTAACATGTGTACTACAGTACAGCAATAATTTGCAATCACTGCTGTGATATAGCAATGTTCTAATGTCAGTACTCTGTCATCACTACTGTTATTTAGCAATGTTCTAACGTGTACTACAGTACAGCAAGCAGTACTCTAACATCCATACAATATTACAATCCACTACTATCAATGTTCTGGTATGTAAACTACACTACAGCCATACTCTGTAATTACTGTTGTGATACAGCAATGTTCTACCAGCCATACTACCTTCCAGCAATATTTTACCATTACTGCTGTTATGTAGCAATGTTTAAAATCAGTACTAAAGTACAGCAATACTCTGAAATCAGTGCTATGATACAGTGATGCTCTAATATCTGTGTTTCAGGACAGCAAGATTTTGCTATCACTGCTTCATTGCAGCAATACTGTAGTATCTGTACTGCAGTACTTCAAAGCACTACCATCACTTTAGTGATTTAGCAGTGGTAAAACACTTGTAATGCAGCAAAGCAACACTTAGCTATCACTGACAGAATACTGCAATTCCTAACATCTGTAAAACAGTACAGCAAAACAGAACCATCACTGTTATATTTACCAATGCTAAAACAGTTGTAATGAAGCATAACAGCACAATGAACCACTGCTGTAATACTGCAATTTCCAACATCTGTACTGCAGTATGTTACTATCACTAAAGTGATACGATGTATTAACATCTGTACTGCAATATAGGGCTACAGTAGAAAAAAAAGTATATTGGAAAAGTCTTAAATAAAATATTGAAAAAAATTTAGGCATATCCTATAAGGAAAATGATGCTAATGATGAATGTTCTACTACTTTTTAAACAGGGAAAAAAAGAATGTATTTTTTGTAACTGAATTCAATGTTAGTGGATATAAATTAATTTCACATACTCAAACATTGGGAATTTTATTGCACAATATTTATTTTCATTCTGTTTTAGCTATTAAATCTATTTCTTATAAAAGGGAAGTACCTCATTATTTTTGGTAGATAATTTTAATAGAAGTAATGTATATTTAAGTCACATAATTTATCATCTCTTACCTAGTGTAGTATTTGTAAATATAGAGACAAGATAAATGTTAATAATAACATAGGTATAATTTTAAAGGTAGATTTAATTGTGAAGCAGAAGCTATAGTGTATGTAATTTGGTTATTCTGGATGTTGTATTATGTAGGGAAAACCTAAAGAACATTTAGCATTAGACTGCAAGAGCATCTGAGGGGCATTCATAATTTAAAAAAGCTAGCCGTGTTGCAGCACATTTTTATCCTTCCACGTAGCAAATGGCAGCCAACTTAAGGTTAGCATTTTGGAATAAGTTTATAATAGTGAAAGACAGGGAATGGACTTTTAAGAAAAGTACAACGTGAGCAGTCTATATATATATATATATATATATATATATATATGTATGGGACTACTTCACATGGTCGACAGGCCATATGATCGACACTCATTTGGTCGACAGTTCATTTGGTCGACAAGCATTTTATGTGGGGGCTGTGCCCCCCACACCCCCCTAACTATATATATCAACTCTAGGGTCACACAACATTGGGGAGAGGGGTAAATCTGCTTGTCGACCAAATGAACTGTCGACCAAATGAGTGTCGATCATATAGCCCGTCGACCATCTCAGGTAGACCCATATATATATATATATATATATATATATATATATATATATATATATATATATATATACACACATATATATATTTACATGTCTAGATTACATTGAAGGTTTTTGGCTGAGGTGCTAGAACTTTGTTAGATTTTTAATAAAGTTTCCTTTTTCATACTTTTATGCTGTGATTCTTCTGGATATGTTGTTCTTTAGGCAGTTGAATACAAGCATTTGTCTCAATTCCCCTTCTACATTTACTAAATTCAGTCCTTTTAAATGCCCCTCCATCTGGTTAGCTCACACATGTTAAAATAGACCTTCTTCTGGCCAGAGAAACTAAGGGTTTAGCACTTAATTCCTTTCCAAATATGTCCAGATAATGGCCAGTGCTCTCCTTTGCAAGCTTCCCCTTTCACTGGTCTTCAATGTCATTTCATGGGAACTCATGATCCAGTGGGCACATTCACTGCTTCCCCTGCCTGAACATTGTGTTGATAATTCTTTTGAGTGTCACAGCCTTCCCACTGAAACATATTTGTATGCTTCTTAAACCACATGATAACTTTATTTGTCATCTGGCGAAAGAAATGAATGAGCAAATGCTGAAACACTCGTAGTTTATTAGAAAACTGCAGTTTAAAATGCCATAAATGCCTTACAATAAAATTTAGCGTTTTCGTCCATATAAATCAGACTTCTTGATACTGCAATTAAAACAAGACCGCTGACTTTTAGTCAGGCAATTTCAGGTACTGTTTCAAACTATAATTGCAAAGAGACTACTGAGTGGTTGAAAACCAATTACTGTTTTAAATTTGAATCTGGTGGTTCTCAGTTGCCACCTAATTCTGATTCCTATCATGTAAAAGTGGACAAGTTGTCAAAATTAATGTTAAAATTCAGAACATTATGTATTGAAAATGCTTACTTAACTGAATGTATCAGTAGGAACATTGTTCCAAAAGGTTTACGTGTTCACAAGTACCCTAATAATGTGCAAATAGGGTCTGTCTTTCATAAATAATTATTAGAAGTATTTAACAAATGTGGGATAGATATTTTGAAGCTTATAGTTAAAAAGAACATTAGACTGCAAGAAGATTTACAGAATGAAATAGATGAGTTGGATTCATGTATTAAAGAGGACCTTATTGTTTGGTATTAGTATAGAGAAAGAGAAATATTTTAAATTAGGGGTGAAATTGATGTTAAATGTGGTGAATTGGTTAATAGGAAGATGAAAAAAATTAAAGAGGGATGTACAAGAGTATCAAAATAATATTAGTTACACCAAGTCAACATATAAGTACTACAATAATAATAGTTTAAATAGACAGATAGAAGAAGATAGTGTTAATAATGAACAAAGGTATCAGGAAAGGGATTATTATCAGGATTCCCCCCCCCTGCCTAGATCAGAGAGGCAACACAATAAAAATGGATACTTACATGAAAATTTTTGAATGAGGGGAAGAGGAAGGGGGAGATACTAGATAATGGTACCCCCTCCCCATTTATGATTAAGACAATGGTAGCAAGATAGTAGTTGAAGGGGTTAAGAACACCTACAATAATTTTTCCATTTACAATTTTAGTAATATTACACTTAGTGAGGAATACTTCAACCTTTTAAGTAAGGCACTCAAATTTATTCCTTATGGTAAGGGAGATTTAACTAGGATGTTATTAGACATTAAGTTATTTTTAAGAAAATTGAATTTAGAAATTATTTTTAAGAATAGTACAGGTAAAAATAATGATCAGCTTTTAAAACGAAAGACTACATATAATCCCCCTATGCATGCGCAACTTAAGAATTTGGAAAAAATTATAGAGATGGAAATTAGAAATGCTCAGAGTAATATTAAATATGGGACAAATTTAAACAGGAAAAAAGGGAAATATTACAAGAATTAAAATGTGATTTGAATGTTAGAATAATGAAACCAGACAAGGGTGGAGGGATAGTAATAATGGATAATATACAATGCGAAGGTAAGATGAATCAGATTCTTAGGGATGAAACTAAATATTCTTGTGTCTCTAGAAATGAGGTTGATTTGGCTTATAATAAGATAGAAATTAACCTTATGGACTTGTTACAAGAAGGCACTACTGATAAAAAAAAAATTATTTGAATGTGCAAAAACCTAAGGTCCCTACAATCTTTGGAATTCCAAAGATACATAAGAATTCTGAAGACCCACCCTTTAGACCTATAGTATCTGCTGATGGTTCTAAAACCTTTCCTTTAACAAAATACGTAGATACTAAGGTTAAACATGTCTGGACAAGTAGAAAAGTTATACTTAAAGATTCATGGGATTTGTTAAGAGATATAACCCCAGATTTATATTCTGATGATTTACTTTTTGTCACTATAGACATAGTTGATTTATTTTCATCTATACTGTACCTATCAGGAATGAAAATGTTTGAAGAAATTATTTTTGAAGATAGGGAATTATCTCATAAAGAAAAAGTAGCAAGTGTATATTTAATGGACATGGTTTTAAAAAATAATTTTTTGGTATTTAATGGAGAATTTTTTCAACAAACACAAGGAGTAGCCATGGGAGCAGTTTATACCCCCCACTTTTGCAAACTTGGTTTTGGCAAGATGGGAGGAAACTTGTGTATTGAATTCAAAATTTAAATCCTGCTGAATTTTGTACGGAAGTTTTTAGACTATATAGTTATTTTTTGGACAGCCAGTAGAGAAATGTTTGAAGAATTCATGGAATATATTAGTAAAACGACAAATTTTCTTAAGTTTACGCATCAGATGTCATACGACACCCTACAATATTTAGATTTGGAGATTTACAAAAAGAATAATAAATTAGAATCTAGGATTTATAGAAAACCTACTTTTTGTATTTCTTTTCTTCATTTTAAAAGTGCACACCCTTCACATTGTAAAAGAAATATAGTGAAGGGACAATTTGTAAGAGGGTGCCGCATGACCAGTGCTAATAGTGATTTCAAAATCGAATGTGATTTATTGGAGAAAATGTTTGTTGAAAGAGGCTACCCTAAGGAATTTGTAGTAAATATTAGGAAAGAAGTTGAAAATGGTAGAGAAAACAAATTTAAAACAATTAAGGGTGATAGAATGAATAGTGACAATAGTAATAACGTAATAGGAAAAGACTCAGATGTTGTTAATAATTTTCATTAAGCTTTGGTTTTGGAATACAATGCAATAAATAATAAGGTTAGAAATATGTTTCAGAAGGAATGGAGTAGATTTGTTTCCCTTACTGATTTGGAGGGTATTGGAGGATTAGATTTTAAAGTAGTATATAAAAATTCAAGTAGTATAAAGAATATTTTAGAAAACAAAGAAAATAAGAAAATATATATAGGGGTAAAACAAAATTAGGTACATACAAGTGTGGACATTGTAATCAGTGTGAATACATCATGAACACCAAGGAAATTTATCTTGAGTGTAGGAAAAAGTGGAGTAGAAGTAAAGGGTATTACAATTGTGATTCAAAGGGGTTAGTATATTTAGCTGTTTGTCATAAATGTAAATCTTTTTATGTGGGGAAAACAGAAAGAACCCTAAAAAGAAGAATTTATGAACACGTTTATGACATGTTGAAGGGTAAGGAGACTAACGCCCTATTCAAACATTCTAAGGAATGTGATGGTTGTAAATTTTATTTCACAGTGCTTGAACAAATTAATAAAGATATAAGGGGCGGCCCATGGGAGGAACAAATAGAATACAGAGAATTATGGTGGCAAGTAACCCTAGAATCGTGAAAACATCCAGGGTTAAATGATTTTATTTCTATTATGCCACTTTTAAAATTGAGGGCTGCTAAGCTGTGAATGTTGTTTAATGAATGTAATATTCTTAGTTGACTGAAGGTGTCACTGTTTTATTCACAATGGTCTGTTAAAAGAAACTTAAAACCAATTCACATGCTATTAAATTCTTAAAAGTTTATTTTATATATACATTTTAAGTATATTTTACATAAATTGGTTTTATTTCATAGTATTTATTTGATTTTAAATGAATTGATGTTTAATTTTATAATGTTTATGAATTATATGGAATGGTTAGGAAAGATAATGTAGTAGTAACACGATGGGAATGTTGAATAATTAAATATTCATGAGGTTGTTTGAATATTTATGTATTCTAAATCAAGCATTGGTTCATTCCTTAATTGGAATTTTGAATGTATTGGTTCTTGGTTTATAGGTTAAATATAAAATAATTGTAATGAGGTTTAGGTCACACATCTGAAGAAGTCTGATTTATATGGACGAAAACGCTAAATTTTATTGTAAGGTGTTTATGGCATTTTAAACTGCAGTTTTCTAATAAACTAAGAGTGTTTCAGCATTCGCTCATTCATTTCTTTCGCCAGTAGCACTTTTGATCGTATTGATTGTTTTTTGTGGGAGTGCTACCTGCATTTTTTTGGTTTATTTGTCATCTCTAAAGCAACTGCAAAAATGGCCAAATGTGCATGCTCCATGTGATGCACTAGCCCAGTAATCAAGGAGCCTCAGTCCTCGCCACTAACACCAGTGAGGGAAGTGCACATTGGGAAGATGACAAGTACACGCACAGTAAAGTACAATTTCCCTGAAGAGCACACAGAGATCACAGTCTGTCTGGGGGATGGTTTCTCCCTCTTTCTCTAGAGCCCTACTAAGACTCCCCAGTGGCACAGCTATAGGGTACAGATCTCAGCCAAGTGGTCAAGCCAAAACCTCCAGCACCCTGTGTGTCCAACCAGTGCTTCATGACCCTGCCCAAGTAGCTGACACACACACACACACACACACACACACACACACACACACACACACACACACACACACACACACACACACACACACTTTGAGATTTGATTTATATACAAACACAGGCACTCCTGGAGAAGGCTGGCATAGGTTCAGCTGCTATGCCCCACTTCTGCCCAGACTAAAAGATAGTTGGCACTGCCACCAATCAGCTCTTATCAGCTACCATAAGGCCCTTCCAAAGGGTGACCAATTGTACTGTGCAATGTTACTACTATCCAAATGTTAAGTGTGTCCAAGACTTGAAGGCTATTTAGGAGTGCCCGGCACAGTGTTACCAAATACATGTGGAAGTACTCTAAGAGCTTAAATATCTCTAAACGAAACCAGTCACAATTAAAAGATTTAAATATATTTAATAAAAAATAAAAGCACAAGACAATACTCATTAACTCAACACACTGACAGCAGAGTTCAGAATCGCAAGAAATATTTTAAAACAACATTGCAGGGCAGTCTCACATTAATACAGAAAACATCAGGACTAATCTTACCGTATTCCTATCTATATCTAAGAGAGATACTGTAATCTAGTACTTACTATTAGCAAGGCAAATACAAGTGCTGAATGGATGTTTCTAGGTGCAGAGAGAAATACAAAATGCACTGACTTTCTCTCTGAGATAGTTCTTAAATTAATAATACACATTACTGCTGGGTTAGCTAGATGACATCACTATTTGACACCTGCATCTAATTCCCAGGCTAAATAGATACTTAAAATGTAGCATCTCTGTGTCAAAAATACTTATCTCGTACAAGTTGACACTTATCTCTTAGAAGCTTGCCTGGAACTAGAAATCGTAAAACAGTTACACACTTTTACCTTTGAAACATGTAATTATTTATATTTCCAGACACTATAAAGAATTTCTAGCTGCAGACATTCTGTCTTCTAGTTGTGGTAAACACAGTCATAAAACTCTTTACTTGTCAACTTATTTTCTTAGAGTTTTGTAAGTTAACTCTGTTCTTTTCCAGTAGGGTACACTGTGGTTAAATTCTTGAAGCTCAGCGCATAACATACAGTTTAACATAACATATAGTTTTCTTACATTTGTAAGACAAGCATACGAACCATATTACTATTCACAAATAACATAGATTTATTTACAAAATTCCAGCTAGCTGGGCTAGCAGCCTTTACAGTCCCCCATGAGAACTCAAGCTAGTTTTCCAAGTGACCCTTACGAACCGTTGCTTGATAGGGTTGAGCCAATCTGGAAATACCTTACCCCATTCCCTGTCTTGAGAGCCCATCTGTGTTGGCATTGCTTACCCCACTGCAGTGCTACACTGTCATATCATATGCTTGCAACTCTAGGCTCCACCTTAGTAACTTGGCATTTTGCTGACTGGCTCAATGTAGTTATGTTAAGGGATTGTAGTCTGTAACTATAGTAAATTTCCTTCCATACAGATAAGGATGACGTTTCTGCAGTGTCCACACTATGGCTAGACATTCCTTTTCTCCAACTATATAGCATTCCTCCCTGCATTGGAACCTACTACTGAGATAAACCACTGGGTGCTCTTCTTTCTATGAAGAAATCTGGCTAAGTACAGCCCCCACCCCATGGTTTGAAGCATCCACCTGCACAACAAATTATTTGCTGTAATTTGGACTGGCTAACACAGGGGGTCCTCCCAAATCTCCTTTAAGCTTCTGGAATGTCTGCCCACATGCTGGGGTCCACAATACCTTATCTGGCCTGTTTTTCTTTGTCACGTCTGTGGGGGGAGCAGCTATGGTACTATTATTGGAGTTTCAAACGAAAACACTGCACCAGCCAAGGAGTCCTCAGTAAATGATGAGAATGAATAATGTAAGAAAAACTTCGGACTCACCATGAAATAAACTGAAATAAACTTTAATTGGTAAGCGCTTTCACGTATCAACGATACGCTTCCTCAGACCATGACAAAATGTTAAAAACAGCCAGCTTAAATAGTGATACATCCTAACCACTTGAGCATCATTAGCCAATTAATTATCCAATTAAGCTTGAAATAAGAGCAACATTTTTAAAAGGGAAATTGAAATTTAAAATTCAAATAGTGGTATATCCAGAATAACTTAAAAAATGATGAAAAAATGATGAAAAATAATAAAAGAATACATGTTAAATCACAATGCATTTGAGCCTAGCAGCTAAACCTTCTTTAAAACAAACTTGATAAAACTTTTACCTAAATAAGACTCATTTGTAAGACTGTGTTAATCTAAAAATAATAATAATAATAATGGGAAACACTTCATATGCACAAAGAAGCTAAAATTTTTTTAAAATGTGCAGCATTATTAATGCATACAAAATATGTATACATGAATAAGTACCTAAACTTCCAAGATATAAACACACTTTTATCAATAAATATACATATAATATATAATATTAAATACCAAGTGAACATTATGGCCATCATTTTTTCATCATTTTTTAAGTTATTCTGGATACACCACTATTTGAATTTTAAATTTCAATTTCCCTTTTAAAAATGTTGCTCTTATTTCAAGCTTAATTGGATAATTAATTGACTAATGATGCTCAAGTGGTTAGGATGTATCACTATTTAAGCTGGCTGTTTTTAACATTTTGTCATGGTCTGAGGAAGCGTATCGTTGATACGTGAAAGCGCTTACCAATTAAAGTTTATTTCAGTTTATTTCATGGTGAGTCCGAAGTTTTTCTTACATTATACTATTATTGGAGACAAACTATCTGTAGTACCCTGCTGTCCCTAAAAATGCCCTCACCTGCTTTTTGGTAACAAGTGCAGGCCATGCCTGAATGGCTTCCACTTTGGCCGGTTCTGGCCTGATCTTACCACTCCGCACTCTGTGTCCTAGGTAGGAGACTTCTGCCATACCTACCTGACCCTTGCTGGGCTTAATGGTCAACTCTGCCCTCTGTAGTCTGCCCAGCACCTCCCTGAAATACTGAAGGTGCTCTTGCCAAGAAAGGCTATAGATGGCAATATCACCTAGGTAAGCAAGAGCAAAATCTCCTGCTCCTGCTAGGATATGATCTACCAGCCTCTGGAAAGTCACTGGGACATTTTTCCTCCCAAAGGGCATCTTTGTGAACTCATACAAGCCAAAAGGAGTCACAAAGGCTGACCTCTCTCTAGAACTGGGAGTCAAGGGCACCTGACAGTAACCCTTGGTAAGATCAATGGTGGTAAGATACTTAGCCCCACCCAGCTGCTCTAGGGCTTCATCTGTCCTAGGCATGGGGAAAGCATCTGACTCTGTGTAACTATTTAATTTCCTGTAGTCCACACAAAACCTGGTACTGCCATCCTTCCTTGGTACCAGCACCACTGGGGAGGCCCAAGCACTTCTGGACTCCTGAATTACCCCAATCTCCAACATTTCCTGTATCTCCTCCCTCAGAGTCTGTTTGACTCTCTCAGGCACTCTATAAGGGGCCTGCTTAATAGGCCTTTGGGGTCCTGTAGCCACATAGTGTTGCACCAGGTGGGTGCACCATGGTTTCCCAGTGAACATGTCCCCAGATGTCTGTAACACTGCTCGGATTTCTCTAACCTGGGTAGGGAATAACTGCTGGGACATTTCTACACCTTCCACTGAGGTGTCAGTCAGAGCCTCACTGAGGAGATCATTCACAGGATTCCCCTCAGACTCTTTCTGCAATCCACTGCAAATACTCAGCACAAGGGCCTCCATATCATGGTAAAGTCTCATCATGTTAACATGGTACAATCTCTGCCCCTGCCTCCTGCCTAGCAGGTCTACCATGTAGTTAACATCACTGGCCTTCCTTACCACCTTGGAGGGTCCCTCCCAAACTGCCTGCAGCTTGTTGTGTTTGATAGGAATGAGAACCATTACCTGCTGCCCTACAGCATACTCTCTAGCTTGAGTATTCCTGTCATACCAGACCTTTTTCTGCTGTTGGGCTTCTGCCAGGTTCTCCTGGGCCAAGCCCATGAGTTCCATGAGCCTTGTTCTGAGGTTTAGGACACATGCCACAACACCCTCCCACTCATCTCAAATTAAATCTAGAGGTCCCCTCACCCTATGGCCATACAACTCAAAGGGTGAAAACCTGTGGATTCCTGAGGAACCCCTCTGTAAGCAAACAACAGATGGGGCAAATATTTGTCCCAGTCCCTCTTAAACTGGTCTGCAAATGCCTGTAGAATGGTTTTGAATGTAGAGTTTAACCTCTCAACAAGACCAATAGTCTGGGGATGGTAGGGGGTGGTCTTTAGGTGCTTCACCCCACAGTACTTCCACAGACAAGCCAGCAGGTCTGACATGAAATTGGCAACTTTGTCAGTCAGTATTTCTTTTGGGAAACCCACCCTTCTGAAAATCTCTAACAAAGCATTTGCCACCTTTTCTGCCTCAATGGAGGACAGAGCCACTGCCTCAGGGTATCTAGTAGCATAATCTACTACCACTAGGATATATATTTTCCCTATGGAACTTGGGGAACTCAGAGGCCCTACAGTATCCATAGCTACCCTCTGAAATAGCTCCATAATCACAGCAAAATCATCAAAAGATCTTTCACCTTGTCTCCTGCCTTGCCTACCTTTTGGCACTGCTCACAGGTCCTGCAGTACCCTGTTACATCTCTGGAAATAACACAGTAATCCTTTGTCCCAGTATACAGATTCCCCTTCCTTTGAGAATCAGGTGCCTCACTAGCTACCTCTCTCAGGCCTTGTAATGTAGGGTCTGAGAGCTGAGCCTGTCTCAACTCTCACTTTGTAACCCTTCCCAGCTCCCCTTCCACAGGAAGTCTGGTATCCTCTGACAGCAGTGCCTCACTGTCAGCCTGGGTAGTACTACTACTCACCACTGCCCTTACAGTCACTCTGTCCAAAGGAACATCAGTACCAACAAGCAGCTTTGTCTCACCTTCAGTCTCACTGCTACAAGGTAGCTCCCTCCCTGAATGAACCACCTCACCAGTCCTGGCTGCAAGTGTGTGGTCTGTCTGGGTGTCCCCCAGGCTTCCAGACCCACATGCTTGTCTCCAAACCTAACTGCATGTAACTGCATGAACACACAGTATTGCATTATCAAAATCATTTCCTATTAGGACATCTGCAGGGATATTCTCAAACACACCTACTTGCTGGCTTCCTTTTCCACCCTCCCAGTCAAGGTGAACCCTAGCCAAAGGTATTTGGAATGAGGTCCCTCCTAAAGCTCTGACTGGAGTAGGCTGCCCAGGCAAGTAGTGCTCCTCTGTAGCCATTGCAGGCTTCACAATGGTTATGTCAGAGGCTGTGTCTCTCTTAGCAGTGGACTCTTTGCCATTCAATACAATAGGACATAACCTCTGGTGGTAGTTTGGTACCCTTGTTGTCTCAGAACAACCTAGTGTTGTTATTTTGTTATTCCCATTTACTGGCTCTCCCGCCTTTTATTCCCCACCTTGCCTCCATGTACATCTATATGCTACATGGCTCCACTGGTTACATATAAAACTTTTAACCCTAGGTCCTTGAGGTGTACCTGGACTAGTGGCTTCCCCTGCTACTGGTGATTTCTGTTGGGGCAGTCTGGGCTGCCCACCATGGGTTCCCTTAGACCCATGAGCAGAACTGGGTGTTCCTTTCCCTGCAGTGATACCCTGCTTGCTAGGTATATGTCTCCGTTTTTCCCCAACTCATCTGCAGTAGAGCATTGTCTATCAGCTAACTAGATTTTCATGTCCTCAGGCAAAGTGATAAGGGCTTGTTCCCTCACCAAAAGGTCTTCCGGCCCTTCAAAAGTGGTGACTTAACATCCACTCACCCACCTATAAAAATAAGTGCTTAGTTCAGAAACATATTTACACACACTTTCATCTGCCTTGCGTCTATGCTAACAAAACTTTTTCCTATAAGCTTCAGGTGTTAATTAAAAAATTCTAACAAACAATTCTTTACAACATTATAATTCAAGCAGTCATTATCAGACAGTTTGGAAAGAACAGTTACAGCTTTACCATGGAGTAAGGGGGTCAGGAACCATACCCAGAGCTCTTGGTCAACATCATATCATTTATATACCCTCTCAAACATATGAACGAAACTATCAAAATTATCCCCCTCTGTAAATTGCAGAAGAAATTTACTGACCTTTGTTGCTTCTGGGGTTCAGTTACTCCCTTCCCCATTACCTCCATGACTCTGGTGAAGAGTCTGCATCTCCTTTTCATGTTGCCTGTGCTTCTCCCTTCTCCTCAGCATCCAGATATCACAGTTTTCAATTTCCTCAGCCTCTAGATGCCTCAGTCTCTTTGCTGCTTCTGTTTCCAAACACTTGGCCTCCAACTCAAGTCTCTTTAATTCCAGATGGATTTTTAAGTTCTCTGTGGAAAGGCTGAGCTGTCCATTCTCTGAGACTTGTACATCCCCACAGCCAGTCTGATTGTCCTCCTGGTTGCTATCCTGTGATGCAGTTATGACTAAGGCTGCAAGCATGTCTGCTTGAGTCAGGTTGGCATGCATCAGTCCTTTAGAGTGGCACATCTCAGCCAACTGGCTCCTTGTCAGCTTGCCATACTCCACTGCTGACATGCTTTCCTGCTCTCCTTCACTAACTAAGCTAACAAAAAAATTTGTGATATGAACTCTAAATGTTCACTGCAAGGCTGATTAGAGTACAAAAACACCTTCAGTGACCACTGTACACAGACTACAGGAATTCAGTATCCACACCACTACAAGCCAATTAATATGTGATGTGGCTATCCGACCACTGCCAAACAATTAATATGTGATGCTCCTGCACTGGCCCAGTAATCAAGGAGCCTCAATCCTCACCACTAACACCAGTGAGGAATGTGCACATTGGGAGGATGACAGGTACACACACAGTAAAGTACAGTTTCTCTTAAGAGCACACAGAGATCACAGTCAGTCTGGGGCTGAATTCTCCCTCTTTTTCCATATCCACAATAAGACTCCCCACTGCCACAGCTATAAGGTTCAGGTCTCAGCCCAGTGGTCAAGTCAAAACCTCCAGCACCCTCTCTGCCCAACCAGTGATTTGTTTCTCTGCCCAAGTAGCTCTCACACACACACACACACACACACACACACACACACACACACACACACACACACACACACACACACACACACACTTTGAGATTTGATTTATATACAAACACACAGACACTCCTAGGGAAGGCTGGCACAGGTTCACTAGCTATGCCCCCTTCTGCCCAGACATAACTGTAGTTAGCACTGTCACCAACCAGCTCTTATCAGCTACTATAAGGCCCTTCCAAAGGGTGACCAATTATACTGTGCAGTTTTACTACTATCCAAATGGGAAGTGTGTCCAAGACTTGAAGGCTATTTAGGAGTGGCCAGTACAGTGTTACCAAATACATGTGCAAGTACCCTAAGAGATTAAATATCTCTAAACAAAACCATCCACAATTAAAAGGTTTAAATATATTTAATAATAAATAATAAAAGCACAAGACAATACTCATTAACTCAACATAGTAACAACAGAGTTCAGAATCACAGGAAATATTTTAAAACAACATTGCAGGATAGTCTGACATAAATACAGAAAACATCTAGACTAATCTTACCATATTCCTATCTATCTCTAAGAGAGATATAATCTAGTGCTTACTATTAGCAAGGCAAATACCAGTGCTGAATGGATGTTTCTAGGTGCAGAGACAAATAGAAAATGCACTGGCTTTCTCTCTAAGATAGTTCTTAAATTAATAATACACATTACTGCATTAGCTAGATGACATAATTATTTGACCTGCTAGTTCCCAGGCTAAACAGATAATTAAAATTTAGCATCTCTGTGTCAAAAATACTTATCTCGTACAAGTTGACACTTATCTCTTAGAAGCTTGCCTGGAACTGGAAATCGTAAAACAGTTACACACTTTTACCTTTGAAACTTGTAATTATTTCTGTTTCCAGACAATAGAAGAATTTCTAGCTGCAGACATTCTGTCTTCTAGTTGTGGTAGACAATATAAAACTCTTTACTTGTCAACTTATTTTCTTAGAGATTTGCAAGTTAACTCTGTTCTTTTCCAGTAGGGTACACTGTGGTTACATTCTTGAAGCTCAGCACATAACATACAGTTTAACATAACATAGTTTTCTTACATTTGTAAGACAAGCATACAAACCATATTACTGTTCACAAATAACATAGATTTATTTACAAAATTCCAGCTAGCTGGGCTGGCAGCCTTTACACTCGGCATCAATATATTATTCACATATTTCACTTCAGTCCTTTATTTTCAGCTTTTGTCTCAATAAACCTTTGATTATATTCCTACTATCCAGTACTTCACTGTGTAAGATAGGCTATATGAACAATTCGCAGGTGTCCTAACAAAGAAAGAAACACATCAGGACTCTTTTTTTAATGATTAACGTCAGAAGATAAGAAAATGCATTGATCTTCATATTCCAGGAAAGTAATCAAATTTAATACTTCTAACCTATTCCCTCAGGAGGTTTTAACAGGATGAGTGCAAATATAAATGACCTTCAAGTTCACCAAAGTAAAATGTACTTTGTGGTAGCAAATGTAGAAGGCTGCAATATCAGAGTAAGACACAATACTAATACAGCACTGTTGTCCATCAGTATTACCACTGGTTGACTGGGGAGGATGGGCATTGTGGGTAAAGAAATTCAGAAGACAAACATTTCATTGACTAGCGTAATGTAACATGACGTGTGTAAGTGTCATACTGATTGTACAGTGACGATGGTGTCAGTTTCCCAAGGTGTGCTGCACTCATTGTATTTTCAATAAGCATCCAAATTGTGCAGTATGAGCAGTAGTCTTAGAGGGGAACATTTCATAGCAAGATTAATATGACAGAGCATTTAAAGATGTTGCTTGTTTTTAGGACTTAAGCTGCAGAAAATATGCATAGTTTTTTCCACTATGTGTTGGTGATAATTTGGAAATAAGTTTTATTAGCTAATGTTATTCATCATAGCCCCCCTTGGTATCTACCTAACCAGGTATATCCAAGAACTGGAACATCCACAGAGGTTCCTCACTAAAAGAATACAGGGCAGACCTCCTCAAGGCCCTATCCCTGTATTCTGTCTCCTACAGACTTTTGAGGGGAGATCTATGCCTGGCATACAGGGCATTGTCAGACCCCAGTCTGATGGACCTCCTGCATATCCACAAAAAAAACAGTACCTGAATTACCCATTGTAAAGACTTAAACCTCACCTGTGATATAACTAGGACCTACTGGAGAGATAGGTATGTATTCCAGAGACTACCCCATCTAAGGAACAGGCTCCCCATCCATGTGAAGCAGAGTTCCTCCCTAATTCAATTCAAGTGCAACTTGGACACTTGGATGGGAAACCAGAAATTCATCCCTGGTTTGGCACCTATGTCTCTGATGCAAACAGGTAACTTGCAAATGGTTAATCTCCCAGGCCCATGCTTACATTTATCAAGGGTATCAGAACTTGTCAGAGATTTGGGATGCATGGCTAGGGTTAAAAAGGCTCTTGTGGTCATTAGCCTAGTAAAAACCTATGAACCTGTGAACCTATGGTAGAGGATTAGATTTAAGAAACTCACTATAATTGTTTCCATTTCCTTGTTTCACTGGAGTTTTTAATGCATTATTGAACAAATCAATAATAATATTTAGGATAATTATGTTGTATATGAAGGAACATTTTTAAGTGACTTAATAAATATTGATGTTTGTGCGCATGTGTTTGTGCATGTATGTTTATGTGTGTTGATTCATGTAAGTGTGTAAAAGGGTCTGATATAGATTTGGTATTGGATACTGTAAAGCCATGGTAGAAACTGATGCCACAGGACAGAAGTACAAACCTAAGTGAAGTTGGGGAAGTCAGGAATAGTGGCAGGTGAAATAATAGTCATACTGAGATCCCGTCTTCCTAGTGAATATAACAATACTGGTGCCAGTGCACCAAATTACTGTACTGAAGTAATTATTTCAGCATGGGTTTACCAGATATATTAACAGCTTATTATAGTATTTATTGCTGGTAATTATTTCAGCATCAATTTACTCCAGATCTTAGCAACTTGCTATGGTATTTTTTTTTTTTTCATTTTGGCACCAACTACATTGCAGACAAAAATTCTAACAACAGCATTGTCAAGGCTGAAAGCATTACAATTGCTGTAAGATATTTGGCAAGGTTTGGCCACATCATGATGCTATAATGACAAAAATATTCAGTTTAAAAAGATTTGCTGGCATGCAGGGATAACTAACTTATAACAAGGAAATATGATTTAAAACACGCAATTCATAGTCAGAGAGAAAAACACACTATTCTATAATATCTCAGCCCAACAATATTCCGTAATATAATATATATATATATATATATATATATATATATATATATATATATATATATAGATCTACTGCTTTTAGTCAAATTAGTTTTGATCAAAAATTATTTCAGGCAGCCCACTTCACAGAAAATGCATTTCAGTGAAAACCCATTTGGTCGAAAATGGAATATAGCCCATGCCCCACTGCAGTGCGACCCTGGAGTGAGAATATAAAGTAAGGGGGGGTATGGGGGGGCACAGCCCCTCACATAATTGCAGTGTACACATTATTATATACATGTGTATCCATTAAAAATACATTGAAACATATGTCAGTAAAAACTAGTTGCAAAATGTGGGGGGCTGTGCCCCCCACCCCCCCCAGCTTTATATTCTCACTCCAGGGTTGCACTGCAGTGGGACAGCAGCTATATTCCATTTCTGACCACATGGGATTCGGCCAAATGAGCTTTCAATCAAATGAGCTTTCAGTGAAGTGGGCTGCCTGAAATCATTTTCGACCAAATGTAATTCGACTAAAAGCAGTAGACCCATATATATATATATATATATATATATATATATATATATATATATATATATATATATATATATATATATTTTTTTTATATATAAGTAATCACAAAGCTCTTCTAATACAGCTGGCATACAAAAAGAGAGCTTTGTCATTTCCCATTTTACTTGCTATCTGTTGGAACAAACAAACTTGCTTAATGAGGATACCAATATTACACTGAAACTTTAAAAAATAATTTAACAGTTATAAGGGAAATAAATAACTATTTGAAGTGACCAATCACCATGGTAAAAGATGAATGCCAGTTCTCAGGATGTTAAGATGATTATGACACTGTAGGCTCATGGGTAGTTACTAATCATGTGATCCAGAAGACCAGTGAGAAGCCTAGCACAGTCTCCCAGTTTTTGCAGAGCACTGCCTAGTTAAGTGACTGGCTCAAGGTCACACAGCAGGCAACTAGAGGCTAGGTTCTATGATTTAGTAAACATTTTTGACAGGTGACTTGGACTCTGTAATTAAACTGACGGTGATCTGAAAAGGGATTGCTGGCAGGATGGATGGACAGCTAGCATGCATATATAAATAAGATCACCCTCTTTTGTTTTATTTTCCCTTGTAGTTCCCCCAGATGCATCATCACTATTGCAAATCAAATTCCAGTCCCCACCAAAAGGAATATTCCCTGCTGAAAGCTGATTATTTCTCCAAAAAAGTTCTTAAGCTCCATAATAACTGTGTTATGTGGAATATAAATACATGCAAGTATAATCTTCCTCCCTTGCTGGTAGTCCCTTACTACCACAAATCTACCATTATCATGTTTTTTTTCCTTTTCTATCACTATTGAAACACCTCTAGCAATTAGCATAAGTGCTTCCTTTTTCCTTTGTCCCTGATACTATGGTGAATATCCTTTTTAAATGTATGCATTTATCAATGTCACATGCTAATTTCTTTCTGAATGTGTCTCCTGTAGCATTGCTGTTTACACTCTGCATTTCTTAATATAATTTAATACTCTTTCCTTTTTGTCCATACTTGTGAGGCAGTTAACATTCCAAACTAATATGGATAGTGTAACCATTATGATAAGACATTATTATTAACACCTATTATAAATGACAGCTTTTAAAATGTATTTTTCCTGCTTTTGTGTTACCACCACCTATTAATGATTCCCAGGCTGATCTTTTATACAGATGTTTCTTTCATCTCCTTTGCACATATGCCACATTCTACAATACTTTTTGTTTTAATAAAAACTCTCAAAAAAAAACTCAGAAGATCCCCATAATCTATTAACTTAAAAACACACAAAACTATAAACATCTTCTAATAACAAAGTTTAACTCTCCTGATAGGGACATTTGTCCAAAATCAGCAACTACACTCAGGCATTATCTAACGTAAAATTGTGGTTATTGGTGCTAAGAAGCATGTTACAGCCTGTGCTCCTACTTGCACTAATTGCTGTCTGCTCTTGCCTTATCTTTATTCCCCTACCAGATGTGAACAAACAGCTTACATTCTTTCAGAAAAGATTAAAAAACAAGTAATTTCCATAGTATCCTCAAAGTCTCAAACAACCCACTAAACAAATATAGTGGGTCCATAAACAAAACAATGTAAGAAACTTCTCTGTGTGGAAGATTTCAATTTATATGTATCTAGTTAATCACTGTATATTAGTAAGATCAGAAAATGTTAGTAGAAGTAGTGAACATAAACTTATCCTAAGTCAAAAAAAAATAATAAAAATATAATTTGAAATATTATACATAATTACTAAGCATTGAAAAGTAATCCAAGCAGGATAGACAGGCTATTTCCAGTCAAAATCCTTTATTAAGCTCACACAGACCCAGATGAAAATCCTATATTAAGCACACAGACTGCAGTCAAAAATTCTTTATTAAACACACAGGATTTTCAACTGGAAACACACTGTCTACCCTGCTTGGATTACTTTTGTATACTTAGTAATTCAGCATATATTTCAAATTATATTTTTATTATTTTTTGACTTGGGATGAGTTTAAGTTCACTGCTTCTAATGCCATTTTCTGATCTTATTAATATACAGTGATTAACTATATATATATATATATATATATATATATATATATATATATATATATATATATATATACTGTACATTAACAATCTTCCACAAAGAGAAGTTTCTTACACTGTTTTATTTCAGAAAACATTAAGATTTAGCCTTAAGAAGTGTTCTGGTTTTTATTGCCTAGCTCTGTAGTCAGTTTGTCTCCATGGAAACATAAGAACAAACTGTAAAGCTGCCCTCAGCTGCAATCATCTCTACTCACACTGAGCATTTATTTGCTAAAGGAAAACTTTTCATGGGTCTATATTATATGAGCAAAGGTTGATATGAACGAACGCTCTTATGAGCGAAAGTGCCGGACATCGAACCTGTGCCCCCCACACCCCATTCTAAATATATATTCCAACTCTGAGATCGCACTACAGTGAGGAAAGGGCAAATATTCTTATCTTCACTGTACTGCGACCCCAGAAAAAGAGCTTCAATGCCCGGCATTTTCGCTCATTAGAGCGTCCGTTCTTATGAACTTTCGTACATATAATATAGACCCACTTTTCATTACATTCAGTATTCTCTTGTTTACTTGCTTACATAAAGAAAATGTGTTATTAGATTAAGCTAATGGCTTTAATCCTGATATTCACCTATGCAAATGTAAGAGAAAACATATCAACTCTACATATATTATAATCTGTACACTTTTACATTCCCTCCCACACCTCAACAACCCAAGATTATAGCGTATATTAACTTAAACATGCTTTTGTCCAGCCTTTCTTCTCTTTTTTTACATTGTAATGCCAACATTTCTTGAAACTAATAAAAGAAAAAAGCACTTATTTACTTTAATATCTTTATACTATACAGTAACTGAAAATGCTTTACCATGTAGCATTTATATCATAAATGTTTGCAATTTATATCATAAATATTTTATACAAACACTGTTCAAAACAAAACCTAGTTTTACTTGCAGTTATTTTTTTTACTCCTTCCTTTAAGTGACCTTCCAAACATTAAAGACATGAAGTGGGTTATACACTTTTCAGTCCCACACAAGTTTAATAAAGCCAACAAATGTCCAGTCTTGACACTTTTTTTTCTAAAGCCAAATTTCACAAATGTGATTGTTGCTTTATAATTTCACATTATTTATAGATTTCAGTGTTTCTGGTTTTCTTCTTGCTCATCTCCAGCTTCCAACTCCAGATTCTGGTTCAAGTCCATGGTACTCCCACCTCTACTCAACTCCTGTGCTTTTTTTCTGTCTGATCAGCATTTTCCTTTGGAACAATGAAAAATGTTATACTGGCAAAGTATCTCTATGAGCTTTATTATCAGAAGAATAAGAAGCAGAGCCCCCTTCTGTTTGATGACTGACTTTTTGTTGGACAAAACTTTGTATTAACTCCTTAGCCAGCTCTGCATAAAAAATGACTGATCCTGAAGGAAAAATATTTTGAAGACAGCTAGATAATAGCTTGAATCTCACACCTGCCTCTTGACATTCCCCGATTGCTAGTATAAATTTGCTTCTCTTCTTCCTGGTGTACAGTGAATAATCATTTTCCACAAACACTCTACTGTCACCAATTATTAATACTTCTGTTACAGTTAGTTTTGTCACAATTGCCTCTTTCTTCTGATATGATTATACTTTTACTAATGCAAGTCTTAAATGCTTTATTATGGCCAGGTTTGGAGCGCACACATAACGTGCCCTTTCAATTTACAGATCCTGCTATGGAATATGATTCCAGTTGTTTACGTGTGCTTTCATAAAATTAATACAGTCTGTTTCTTCCAGTTTTTTGATACAGCAGAAAATCTCAGAGTTTCCCTATATGGTCTGTCCTCTAATTCTGCCATTTTATTTAATACGGCTTTTCTTGAGCAGTCTCAGACCTCTGATTTTTGCTGCTTTATCAGTTCACCTGAATAGCTGTTAAGGCTTCTTCCATTTTTCCAGCCTTTTGTATACTCCTTCAATGTGTAATAATCTAGGGGTACATTTGATTATTTTTTTCCTCTAGATTATTGGAAGCCCTGTCTTGCACCAAAGCTGGACCTTGAACTGCTTTTTTCCTGAATGGCTGCAAGATTCTTCCCAGTGTTTTCTTTTCACCTTTTCTAGATGATTTTCTTTTAGGCCCTCTTCTTTCTTTTGTGTTGGCATCCAGACTGCGTACATATTATCCAGTAACTAAATTTACTAAAACTGGCAGTGTTACAGGCTGTTATCTCTCAGCTTCTTTTTTCACACTGGGAGAGCCGAAATTAAGCTATTGATCAGTGTATAACCAACTTGGAAGTCTGGTACATTGGTGCTAAAGACCCAAGTAAACAAGATATCTGAAGTAGTGATACGGGGAGTGGGAAACAAATGCACCTTGTTTAGTTGTAGAAATCTGGAAAGGGAATCAAACATTCATTATTTTCAGGATTGAGTGTGATGCCATCCAGCTGCTAGAAATAAACAGAAAATAATGTTAATGTTACATGTCAGGATGTGTGTGATTGTTGCTTTATAATTTCACATTATTTATAGATTTCAGTGTTTCTGGTTTTCTTCTTGCTCATCTCCAGCTTCCAACTCCAGATTCTGGTTCAAGTCCATGGTACTCCCACCTCTACTCAACTCCTGTGCTTTTTTTCTGTCTGATCAGCATCTGTACTCTTCACATATTTGCCAGTGTTATAGATATAATCTGGTATTAGTAAATTAAATCATTTACTAAAAATCAATATAAATGGGCAATCAAAGAATGAATGAACAATCATATTCGTACTTGTACATGATCTACCAATAAATGCGTGCTGAGCAACTAATTATGATCTTTTAAATAAACTAGTTAGTTATTATACTGTAGCATCTAAGGGCAGACCCAGTAGACTTTGTACCTGTTTGCAATTAGTATGTTTAGGCTTCTGTATATCATTCATTAGTATGAAAGCTTAATCTGTTACTGAAATCTGATAAAGCAGATGAGAAAATAGTTTTTAATATAATCACATAAACAGCTGCTTAGAATTAAAATGTCTGTCATCACTTTTATGGGACAGTATTATGGCACCTTAGTTATGATCCACACTTAATCAGATAGTGCCTATTATAGCACGTAGTAATACACCACAAATGAATTGTGTTGGTCGCCACATAGTGGGGGGTTTTGACTTTTAATAGGCAATGAGAGCAAAATAAAACTATGCTACAAAAATGCATTAAATAAAAATATTCAGTGTTAGCTAATAAACTGATAAACACATAGACCTTTTCTCAGAAACTGGGTTTATCAGATGTAGTGGTTTCAGAAAAAGAGCCACTGAATGCATATTACTCTTGATATCATCTTATTTATGCATAAAACAGTAAACATTATTTTTGCAACATAATTTAGTAATAGAAAAGTGTTACGTGAAGACTCCATGTGACAGATAAATAATTTATGCAGTGCATGAAGGAGATTTCTCCAGTATTTGTACACATTCTGCTGGAAAATAATGATAATGTTCCAAGCAGATAAATAATGAGCACGATGGTCCTAACAGGTAAATGAAAATAATGGCTGCATGATGGCCCTAACAGGTAAATGAAAATAATGGCTCTAGTAATATATCAGAGGGATCACTCATATGTACCTGCTAAGGAAATTAGTTATTTGTTTGTCACATTTCAATACAGTCTGATATACAGCTCTGAAGCCTGCTAACTGCGCTGTCTCCAATGTCCTCTACCTTCAGTTGCCTTACTAATAATGACAGGTGGATCAAACTGAATGCTTTTGAGAGTTCTAGAAATAAAATCATAGCACAACTTCTTTTGTTGCGACTAGTGAGAATATAATCAGTAAGCCAGGTAATAGTTATTTCATTGCAATGGCCAGCACTGAATACATATTAAGGCACAGATAATATATTGTCAACTAAACTGTACATAATTTCTTTCACATGTTTTAGCCATAAAGCTTAATGCACTGTCTAAGCAATAATTTCAGTCTTGTTGTGGTCTCTGCATATTAGGACAGGTATGATTTCACTTTTCTTCCAGATATGAGGAATCTTGCTTTCTTTAATGATTCTATTTATCAAAAGAGTAAATGGATAAACAATATAGGTCCAATGGTTCTGATGTATGAAGGTGGAAGGGCATCAGCAGAAGATGAGGCATAGTTATTAGTTTTTGATAGCAACCACTTTAATAGAGCAACCATGCTAAGAAGAAGATGGAAGGAGACGTAGTTTTTGCTCTCTCTAGGTTTTCTAACATTTGGTTTATCAAAGGCCAGCCTAATCCTGTTAGCTTTAGATGAAAAATATAAAAGGAAGGCACTGGCAGTTTCTTAATTTGTACTAATGGATCTACTTATTCATTATATACACAGGCTTCATGTTCTCACCTAAACCCCACCAACTGTGAGTAAATGTTTCATTACCTATACCTAAACATGATATCTTGCTAAATTACATAATGAAAGGTCATGTATTATCCAAAACTTGAAAAACAGATGGAGATTACCAGTGTTTTCCCTGTAAATCAAATATCACATAAACAAAGGAGATAAACAACAGCAGAACAATAAAAATAAATGTGCCTACCCAGAATATATATATATATATATATATATATATATATATATATATATATATATATATATACCCACATTATCTCCCTGATACTCAGCAGAGAGAATAGTACAACTTTCTTTACAGAAGATTCAACTCTACTAAAAATACAACCCTACCTACATTTTATGATTTCAGACTATAATTTAGCCAAACCCTGCTTCCCCCACGATACCACCATGCGCAAATTGCTATCAAGCTCAGAAATGAAGCTGGAACCATGAAAAGAGGGAAATACACTTTTAATAAATCACCACTAACAAGAAAATAAAAATGTCACATAAATAATATGATGAGTGCTTTTATCCCACACTATGTGGAACTTCATCAGATAATCACACTAACTGAGTAACCCATTTAAATAACCTGCCATCCTATCCTAACATAATTCGTCTGCCTTTTTATTTAAAGAAACACACCTTTAATATGACTCATATAAAAATGACAGTAAAAAAAAATATATAAATACTCGCTATGAATATATAAAATTCTAAAAATAGTTATTACAAGAGAAAACAACTTTAATCTTCCTAAAATTCTTGGCAATTACTATTAACATTATGTAAAAGATTAAAAACATCCAATAGAAAAATGTGTGCATGTGTATACGCATATCTCTCTCTCTCTCTATATATATATATATATATATATATATATATATGGGATCACTACTAAATCCCGAATGTTCACAATCTCAAAGACTGGCATCCCGAGACGAGAATCTCGAATGCCGGCAATACCGAAAATACACATTCCCGAAACTCATAATCTCGATGTAAAACATTCAGAAAGTTAAACACACAGGAAGTAATCTGTAACAGTCCCCTGATATAAAAGGAGTAGTATAGTGCCAATTTCTTCACACATCCACAAAACATAATCCATACGAACTACCTCTGATAGTTCCCTGCTATAAAAAAGTGGTACACATTTAATTAGATTTCAGCTTTGGCTAGGAAATATTACTGTGTGGATGTATTGCGTGACAGACTGGCCACTGAGTATCCTTCAACTCCTAAGCACCGTAAATGTATTGCTAGACAATCATTTTCACTTGCTGCTACATGATCAAAAGGAGTATACGTGCATGGTATTCGTCCATGGAATAGTGTGGGTGCTGAAAATCATTTACAAAGTCAAACGTTGTTTAACATGTTTTAATGAGCACTTGCAATGTTAATGGGTTTTTAAAATTAGGGATCTTAAGTTATGAATGGCATTACGTTTGTCAAAGTAGAAACTGTATTTATTAAAATACGGTAGAGTCATGTGATGCCTACTTCCAGAAGTGTCAAGTTCTTAATTTATATGTTCTAAAATGCTGGATTTATATGCTTTCTACTGCTGGTGTTACATATACTGAAAACCGCAAGTCTGGTGTGTGTTTATGTTTAAATTTACACATTTTGTTGTCTGGGATGCTGAATTTTAATGGCAGCAAAAGTATTTCATAACGTTTTTACGGTGATGATGTCAATATACTGATTTTCAGTATTTCAATCAGTCGGTATTACCATATTCGGGATTGTGAACGTTCGATATTACCGGCATTCGGGATTCTCGTCTCGGGCTTCCGGTCTTCGAGATTGTGAACATTCGGGATTTAGTAGTGATCCCATATATATATATATATATATATATATATATATATATATATATATATAGACACACACACACACACACACACACAATTTTTAATTGCTGATACCATCCATATAAATATCACACAAACTCTCTAATATCAAAATAAAAATACAAATGCTCTAGTGAAAAGGGCCATGACTTATTTGGGTCATGAGTTTTAATTTCTGGTGGTGGAAAAAGTACAGCATAATAATAGAGGTGGCTTTTGGCATTTGCATTTGGAAAAGAAAGAATTATATTGGCAATTATTTTTTAATGCCAATAGTTGGCTGGGGCTAAATGAATATTGTTCCATCGCTTGTTTATAAAAATCAATTCCCTGGAAAGATGATATTAGTTACCGAGTTTGTGTGATATTTATATGGATGGTATCAACAATGTGTCTTTATATATATATATATATATATATATATATATATATATATATATATATATACATATTCATCGTTTTGGAGTTTGCTGTTTGGTATCCTTGTTTTTCATTTTACAAATTGCTATCCGTTAGTAAGCACTATCTACACACCATATCCTTGCTGTTTCAAGAGACAGTAACAGTCATTATAAGCTCTTGGAGGTGGTAACAGTGTTGCTGTTTAAAAGAACTAACATTGCCTTATTGGTTACAGTATTGTTGTTAACATTTATTTTCTAGGGCACTTGAGCAGTGTTAAAATATAGGAATTGAAAAGCTCAGTTAAATTGCATGGACACAGATGATGTGAAATGGGTGGCAGGAGCTGCCCTGTCACAGAAAATTTTTCATTAAGGTAGAATAGTAACATTATGCATCAACAGTGGGACTTAAAGAATAAAAAACATAGCGATGCAAAAAGTACTGTTTGTTTTTTCTATCTATATAAATATTTATTTTTTTTATTTTACATTTGTTTATCGGGGAGGTCCGCCTGGACAAAGCTGTCCATTTTCAGCAGAAGCCCGGGGGGAAAGCTCCAGAACAATTGCTAACATACTATAGATAAGACATTTACATGAGGATTGTGGTTTACACATTCAGTTATAAAAATATAACAGATAATAACGTCATTGCATAAAATATTTACGTAAGCATAGTGGTTTAGACATACAATTAAAAGTATAGCAGGCAGTAACAAATAGTAAAGGTAGTAAATATATATGCAACTATGCATTTGGTGGACTATAACCATACTCTCTTATTCCTATTTAGGATTTAGAAAAAGAAATTTAGTTCATTTTTTGTCTTTAAAGTCCACTACAGTAAAAATGAGTACAAAAAGAATTGTGAGCTGCTTTACTTTGAAGCAACCTGTCAGTACTGTGAGGCCTAAGAAAGTGAGAGGGAATGGTTATCTATATTCCTTGTGGTAGCTGCTCTCCACGACCTAAGAAAGAAAGAGTGAGATGGAATTCTTACCTATTCTGTTTTGTTGTAAACCTCTTAATAGAGTGAGACATAATGAGAGAGTTGTTACCTATTTTAACAACCACATGCTAGCAAAAGACCAGAATAAGACAGAGAACTAATTTTACATGTTTACCAAAACATTTTAGAGACAGGAATCTTGTTTACTTTCATGATTATTACAACTGGCTCCTGACAGCTGGTAGAGCTGAGAATTTTTACCTGTTGGGATTACAGTAGCTCATCAAAATAACTGATGAGATCGCAAACATAGTAACTACTGATCCTTTATAGACTGTCACAGCTGTTTTATGTTTTACTTCCACTTGTTGCTGTTATTGCCAATTGATCCACATTTCTCATTAAGTTCTTGTTACAATAAACACAACTTTATAGACTTTGAAAAACATTTGCTGTGTCCATTTGTCACACTCGTGGAGAATGTGGATAGCCAAATCTGCCTCTTCTCATAAATGGTTCCAGGTGTTGCTGCCTGTGAGTGATAATTCCCCTACAGCAAATGCCTGCAAAAAGGCTATAAAATCACTGTAGTTGAGCAGCTACCATCATGACCACCACTGAAAGGACAGTGGTATCTAAGCCAATGGCCCAGCCAAAATCAGTATCCTTCCAACTTCTTAATTCAGATAAGGCCGTGGGAACTTATTTCATTGCTTGGGAGAGGATTGCCAGCCAGGAGGAATGAAATCACTCCTACTGGTTGCACATATTGGCAGCTCACCTCAGGAGAAGAGGTCTGCCATGCATATTTGGATATTCCAAACACTAAATCTGCTGACCTTGAAAAGGTCAAGCAAAGTATGCTGGCCAGGGCAGGGTTAACTGTAGAAATGCAAATAAATGAGTTTTTTATGACTGGATCTTTTCTAAAATCATGATGGTAAGAGTGCATTTATTTTAGTTAAAACATGGTAAAGTACAGGCTAAATCCTGAAGGTCTCAACAGTAAGGAGACTATGCAAGCAATTCTAGTTATAGACAGATTTAAAAGAGCACTACAAGCCACCATTAAATGTTAGATATAGGAGTCTGATCCGAAGAAAACAAGTAGTTGTATGAACTTGCTAGAAAGACTACTGTGTTATTAGAATATGTTTAAGGAAACTAGTACCAAACTGTTAAACAGGACAGGAGCCGAGCCATGCCCTGCATTCCAGGTGTGAAATGAAGGGAATATTGCAAAGTATTTCAGAGGAAGTTCACAATGAACCACCATTCAGGCAATATGAGAAATGAGAAAACAGGGAGATATTATGGAAGGTGAATGAGCTACTGTAAGGTTAATAAATACAGCCTTTTGTTATTGAGTGGTTAAAATGAAGACAAGCACAATAAAGCTAGATGTGAAGGAGCTGCAGGGAATTCTAAATTCCAGCAGTGTAATCACACTCATTAAGACACATTAACCTAATAAGAAAAAGGCCAACTTCCCCAGATTCATGGAGATTATCTATATACATGGGGAAGAAGGCACTTCCTAATCACCCAATTAGAAATACAAACTAAGTATAGAAAATATCTTCACTGAGTGGCTTTAGTGCCTTACCTTAACTTTGATGTAATGGTAGGGAAGGATTTCCATTTGTTTAAGAATTCTTCAAGGCTCTCCTCTGGCCAACCCATATTTTGAGGTGCAGATGCAGAATGACCTCAGTTATGGGTTATTGAAAGAGCAGGAAGTTATCATATATCAGCTGCTGGTATCCAGACCCTTTAGGAAGACAGTAATGACTGTTATCCACAGCGATATTTTAGGTGGTCATTGAGGCACGGACAAGACCAAAGACTTAGTGTTAACTTGCTTTTATTGGCTCATGGTGATGAAGGAAGTGGAAAATCATTTGACAGCTGTCCTTGGTGGCAAAAGGCAGCACTAAATATTGGCTTTAAGAGCACCTTTATTACAAATGTCCATAACAGAAGTCCCTTTTGAGAGAATAGTCATGGACACTGTGGGGCTTATAATCAAGTATAATAATACATACCAGTATATTCAGGTCATATTAAATTACACCACTCACTTTCATGAGGCTATTCCCCCCACAGAAGGCTAATTCTAAGGGTATTGCCAAGGAACTTGAGGGTTGGACTACCCAAGGAAATTCTGACTGACCAGGGTACCCTGTTTATGTCAAAGATTATGAAGCAGCTTTGCCAACATTTTCAGGTAAAGCAACTCAGAACTTCTGTTCACTACTCATAAAATCATGGGCTAGTGCAAAAGTTAAACAGAATCATGAAGTATATGCTACAGAAAGCAGACCAATGGGAAGAACTGCGACCAGCTACTGTCTGCTTAATATTTCTATGAGGGAATTCCCTCAAGCCTCTTTCAAATTTAGTTTGTATGATCGATGCCTGAGGGGGCTATTAGATATAGTTAAAGACACTTGGGGAAACAGAAGGAACCCTTTCAGAACTGTAATAGGGTATTAGCTTACAGGAAAGAATTTGACTATTTTTTTCCATCATTAAAGAGTATTTAGAGAAGGCTGACACCAATCAACACAGTGTCTGTAGCCAGAATGCCCATCATAGAGAATTCCAAGTAGAGGACAGAGTTTTGTTTCTAGTCCCTCCCAATGAGAATAAATTCCTAGTCAAATAGCAAGGACTTAATGAGATCCTCAAAAAGTAAAAATGAGGCAAATGAAATGTGTGACAAAAATGTACCATATAAATGTGTAATGTATCTGGAGAGAGCCACAAGTTAATGGGGTTCAGTTTTGTTCAGTGGAAGTTAATGAAGGGCAGGAGAAAAGACAACTTCCCATCTTTCAAGTAGTAGTGCATTACACCCTGTCCAAGGCCACAAAACAGGTGATCTAGATATTTATTTCAAGGAGTTTTTGTATTTACCAAGATGACCCTCCCTGATCACCTATCATATAGAAATCTTAAGGGAGAATATTCCCAAACGTTTAAGAATACTGAGAGCCCAAAACAAGACAACTTGGAGGTAATAGAACTAGTGAAAGGAACAGCCTCACTGTATTAGTAACAAAACTGGATGGTACTACCTGTTTCTGTAACAACTTCTGAAAGTTAAACAGTGTCCTTTGGTCAAATCCAGGGTTGTGAGAAACTGGGCCCTCCCCACCCTTGGCATTGAGTAACTGTCAAATGTTGATATAAGTATACTGATAAATCTCTCTGTCCAAAGAAGCCAAAGAAAAAGAACTTTTTTCTCCAGACCAAAGGGTCTATATTCCAGTATACCATGTTCCTCTTGGTTTCCATAGTCTCTCAGCCACTTCTTAAAGGTTAATGGCAAGGATGTGAAAACACCTCCAGTCATATGCTGTAGCCTGCATTGATGATGGTGTTATACATTTAGCAGACTGACTCCACCCTATCAAAGTTTCAGTCTCACTGTTAATGCACCCAAATTTAAAGTGGGTATGACTTAAGTCCATTACCTACAATGCATCATTGCATGAGGGCTAACTAAATCACAGAAAGAAAAACTAGAAGCTACTGAAAAGTGCCCTATATCGAAAAGTAAAAAGCAGGTCTAGGCTTTTTTGTGTCTGGTGGGATACTATAGAAAATTAATTCCAGACTTTGCAAATGTGGCCTGTTCCCTTAATGACCTCTCCAAAATCCAGAAGCCAGATAAAGATGGACCCTAGTGGCTGATGTATCCTTTAAGAGACTAAAACAAAGTTTCTGTGAAGATCCTAGTTTAGCATCCTTTGACTTCTCCAAACATTTCATCCTGTATATGGATGGCTTTGAGGTGGGTTGGGAGTAGTTTTTAACCAAAACCTTGACAGTGAGAATACTCAGTTTGTTACTTAAGTAGAAAACTGAGTAAGACAGATCCCTTTGGTACTACTTGCTAGGCAGGGAATTCATGCTGGTCACATATCATGCCCTCCTCCAAAGGCTAAACCAGCAGATGAAGGGCAATGTTAAGATTTGTTGGTGGGCCATGAATGTACAACCATTCCAGTAAAAATATAATACTTCACCTGTATGACCCATCAGGTTCACAGATCTTTCTTCTGGTTCAGAGCTGATGGCTTTAAGCTCAGGGGGAGACATATATAACAGAGCAAGATGACTGTTACCTGTTGGATATTTTTAGGAGCACTTTTTCACTTTTATCCTATGGCCTTCCTACCCAGTACACCACATCCATGCTGGGTCTGTCAGCTCCTCTGTACCTTTCCAGATTGACAGTAGTTGGGGATGATAACAAAATATAGGTACATTCTGGGAGTCTTGGCTGTCACCATCGGTCAGGGTGCTTTACGTTAGGCCTACCCCATTACTCTCCCCCTTCATTTAATTTCACCAAGTCTTTTGGGTTTCTAATACCATGATGGAATGGATCTCATTCCTAAGTCAGGGTATGATTAAAGTTCAAGAAATTAGTATTGTTTCAGTCTTTGATGTTAGCCAAAAGTGCTTTTTGCAGCTCCAGTAATGTGCCTAGAAAGGTCTCCTTCTGCTATTCATGTGGAGTTATAAGTATTGTAGAATATCTAAATAGGGCTGTAAATTCCTTTTTGTGAGATTATTGCTTCTACTATTACTGGAATTGTCTGGGTATCTTTCTTCCACATTGCTCTCATTTTTGCCTGCAAATCTTGCTATTTTATGACTTTGTCTCTCTCTCTGTATTTGAGACACTGTAATTGATAGATGTAGTAATTTCAGTGATTGATGCTTCTTTTGTCTCTTTCATGGACTACTATATCTAGTTTTCTCGCATCTGTTTTTTGAATTGTTGGTAATGGATGATCCCATATGATATACACTTCATCATTCTCTATAATGCTTTCTGGTTCATGTTTCCGGTACTTTTCAGCTACTTCTATGTGGTTGTGTTTGAACAATCCCCAATGCAAAAATCTTACCACATTGTGTACAAACCCTTTGCCGTGAGAATATCACACCCAGCGATAAGTTGTGCAATGGTTTCCAACTTTTTTTATAAAACCTACATTTGTCTGTTTCTTCCACATTTTCAAAGAACTTTGTAAATCAGTCTGTATATAATCCACTATCCTTTGCTGCTGAATCTTAACCTTTTATCCTTTGGTTTCAGCTCTGTTCTCCTTTACAATTCCTGCATCAAATCCTGATCAACATGAGGTTATTCCAGAAGATCTCTATACTTGCCACTGTATTTATGGCTTTTCTACATTTCTTTCCTTCTCATCTGATCTTTCTCCTTATATTCTTTCTCTTTTTGTCACATTCAGTTACTGTCTGATTTCTGTCTGTTTCTGGTTTAATTTCCATTCCCACTTGCCAACTGCATGCTTCTGCTAAACTAAGCAGAGACATCAACTAGACTTCCTCTCCTCATGTTATAATCCTTTCACTATGTTTGGATCTGACAAGGTCAGCAGATATGTATGCAGTCCCACAATCACTGAGCTATATAATTTTGAGAAGGCCCATTCTGCTTTCAGAGCATAGAATTTACAGTTTGGTATACACTGATTGTTATATATCATTTGATAAGTGTGAAGCATTTTTCTTGTTTTTCTGTCCTACTGATTTAATACCTTTGGGGCCAATCAATCACACCAAAACTGTAACTTAAGACAGGAAGAGCAAATTATTTTATGGCTTGGGTTTTTATTCCTTGATGTCAAGGCTGTTTTCAATATTACTTTTAGTCTTCTGAAGTATTTCTTATAGTTTCCCTCACATTTGTTCATGTTTTATTGTTGATCCTTCATCAGTTCCCAAATATTTATACACTCCTTCCTGCTCAAGTTCCTTTATATCACATTCCTGTCTTAGACTGATATTTTCTTGGTACTGCTACTTTCCGACTTTAAATGTTGTTTTTGCACATTTATCAAAACCACATGTCTTTCTTACATCTTCTGGGAAAGTTTTAACCACCTGCAGTTGCTCTTTCAACTCATCTAATGAACTATATAGTTTTAAGTCATCCACAAAAAGTAGATGAGAAATCTTTACACTAGCTTGTTTCCTGGGAACCAAATTGTAACTGAAAAATTATATACTGCCTTCTGTTGGTTTCTTGCTGTTACTTGCATTTGCATGCATGCATACCATAGTTCATTTAACTATTTATTGTAATCATCTAGTCTTATTACTGTATTGTACTGAGTACAATAAATACATGAAGACAACCGTTTCAGTTAATATGCTTTACTATCACATTCTCCTTTCAGATCTACAAGCATGCAACGCAGATGATATCAGCTCTCTATGGCAAATTCCCAAAGCTTGTTTATACAAACTCATATTTATACCAAAAGGTCTGATATTTTTCTCAAAGTCTGATGTATACCAGTTCTTTCTTTGTATAACAGTTTTCCTTTGTTCTTCTAATTTATGATTTGTCCTTGATTCAAGTTCAGTGGTCCAAGGGAACTCAGTTATCTACAATGTGGTGTTCCAGCACTATCTGTTATCTTGCTTGATGTTACATCTCTTTACTTCGTTGATGTCCTTCCAGCTAACATCTGCGCAGTTATTTTTACAGACTTTGTTTCTCAATAACATACTCCTTTACATAGATGCCAAAATCTAATTAAGCTATGTCAGCACACTTACTACTTTTTATTTTTCAGCATTTTATACTATTCCTAAATTAACCCTTTATATTTCATATCAGTCTTGCAGCTTTTTATTCAAGCTAATAATCATGCTGACAACAGTTTAAATGGATACAAAATACTATTTTCTTTCAGTAACCAAGACCTAATCTGTTACATAAACTGTTTAAGGGGTTAAGGGCAAGACAAAACAACAGCGGAGACAAGGAATCACCCTGGAATATCCCCCTTTCATTTTTAACCCTGGGATAATACTTTGCCTTTTTGTCATGTCCTAATTGCATAGTGGTTTGCCAATGTTTCACAGACACTGTAATGTAATTGATCAATGTTGGATTTATCAGTATTATATACATCTGTAAGCATTCCTTAATCCATGAATGTGGGGTGCTGTCAAATGCTTTTTTGTAATCTATCCATGCCATAATTAGATTATTCCCCTTTTTTACAATTCTCCATTATGGTTTTATTTAGCAGCAAATGATCTTTTGTTGAATATGCCTTTCTCTGTTACTTTTGTTCTATTGCCATGACTGAGTTTTTTTGTAAATGACTATAAACTTTGCATCAATACCAGTATATAGTTTGTATATTATCAGAAGCCAAGCTATTGGTCTTTAGGATGGCTTACAGTTTCATTCTTAAAAAGGAGTATCATTTTTCCTGTTGTTTACCAGGTTGTGTCTGTTCAGGATGTGCATATAAGCAGTTCTTACTCAGGGCTGAATCTTTCTGTAAAGATGTTATACTTTTAGCCAGAAGTTTGGTACTGCATCTGATCCTTGGATTTTCCATTTAGCAGCTTTTCTTAATTTTGCTTCAGTTTCTTTGAAAGTTACTTCATCCCATTTCACATCCTGTACATGTGAACTCCTTACTATTTCTTTTAAGGTGTCTGTCCATTCAGCATCCTTGCTATGTTCCACAGGATCTAAACAAATATTTCCCCAAAATGTGTCTATTTCTTTTTTTTTTTTTTTTTGGGGGTGGTGTTTCTATTCCTTTTGCTTTCTTTCCCAGTTTACAATAAAGCTTTTTTTTTAGACATCCATTAATTATTTATTTTGTACTTTTCCTTTACATTTATCTGCATATCATCTAAATTTGTGTGCCTGCTCAGATATTTTTAATTTATTCTTTGCAGTAGTGTATGATAGATCCTGGTCTTTTCGGATAATGTGCATTGCTGTTATCACATCTTTCTTTCTAAGTATTTTTGTTGATCTGTTCCGACTTTTATATTTTTTAACACTGACACTTCTCATCTTAATTGTTTTATTGTTTTCTCTATTTGATGTTTCCGTTATGGCATTTTGTTTCTTCCTTTTCTTTCCCTTCTTGCCGTGTATTTTTGTAGTAAGACTATATTTATTAGTTTAGCTGCATGGTAATTTATTCTATTCACTTCTGTTATAGCACATGAATTTCTGTTAATACTCTTGAATATTATGTTCATCTGCTTTATCAAACTTCTAACATGTTGGGACTTATTTACTTTCTGTAATCTATTTCTTTCATCGATCTTAATATGTCTACCCATCTCTAGTATATCTAGCAACTCCTCCGTTAGATAGTTTTCTTTGAAACTGAGGGCACATTCTTTATTCTCTGTTTCCTGGGTGCATCCTACAGAATGCTCCAGAAAGTCTTCCTGTGACATATCCTCTTCAGCTACAGTCTGAGTCATCCATTCCTCCTTCATGTGGGAACTCATTGGTCCATCACTCCACAACATTGCCTGGATCAGAATTACCACTTTTTCCTGCTCATTCCTTTGCTGCGCAGCTTCAGCGGAACTTTTGTACTGCTTTCCTGCTGAAGGCTTCACAACAACATCATGTGGCAAGTGATCAGATGCTTCCTGTTCTAATTCATGCAACATCCCAGTATGATGGAACAGTGAGTACCCAAAATAAGGAGAAACAGGTGGATTTTCTACATTAAATCCTTTACTTTGCAGGCAATTCATAACTTCAGTTTATATATATTTAACTTATCCGTTATTGTTCTTCGTTTCTTATTTCTCCTTTAGTTTTCTTATTTTTGTATTGTGAAAATGTTCATATCCTGGCTCCTTTGTCTGTATTTCTCTTCAAATATCTTTGGTGTTGCATTTTTATTGATTAATTTTGCTTTCTGCTTTGCATAAATATTGCACCATATCAAATCTCTTTCTTTCACATGTCCATATTTCTTCTTTAAATGTCTCCTGCTCCATGGGTTTCTCCTTAATTTGGGGACTTATTGTTCCATCACAATGTAGTATAACGTGCGTTAGACTTTATACACTAAATCTTTCACTTCGCAAAAATTGAGTAACTTCAGTTTCTATTTGTTTAACTTCTGCCTTAGAAATCTTCTGTTCTCCATTCTCCCTTTGTGTTATTTTTTTGTACTCTGAAATTTTCTATATCTAGGTGCCTTTGTCTGTATTTATCTTCAAATATCTTTGGAGCTGCTTTTTTTGTATTGATTAGTTTGTCTTTCTCCTTTTCATAAGTATTGCACAATATCAGATCTCTTTTTTGTTCACCACATTACTCTCTCTATCGCTCCCTTTATGGCCTTTGTGGCTGCTGCTGAGGAGTAGGCATGCAGCGGAGGGTGTGGTATATAAAGGCAGCTCAGCCATGCCCCCCCACTCTTCTCTTCTTTGGAAAACACCCTCTAACATGACATCCCCAGCTCCACCAGGGATTGTTGCAAGGAACACCTGCTTAACCGCTCATCTCTCCCCTTTTGGTCCATATGTTTCCAAGCTGCTAATTGAACCTGGGTCAGCTGGGATATTGTCAGGGCTATATCCCTCTATGACACCAGAGAGGCTTGTTACCTGTTCTATTTTTCTTTAAATCTCTTACTAATGTGACACTTAAGAGAGAGAGAAAGGATTGATACTCATTACCTGTTTTCACAACCACTTGCCAGCAAGAGACCAGAGTAAGAGAGATAGAACTGTTACTTATTTTGTCCTGTCATTTTTGTTCAGCAATATGAGTCCTGAGGGAGAGAAATTGTTTATTTCCATGAGTATTACCATACTATACTATTTTCTGCCATTGGCAGTACAGACTGCCAACATAAAACTGCTGTTTTATTTCTTGACGGTGAAACTATAAACACCTGGGGTATGTACCTTTGTTTACCAGAGCCTGCATCTCTGCAGTTTAGTAACCAGGCAGCTTTGAGACTGTTCCCCTCTGGCCTTTTTCAAGCAGTCCATAAATGCTTAACTTTTTTATTTAGGTTGTCCAGAAAATTGTCCAACTAGAAATGTAACTGTGTGCTAGTTTATTTTTCTGTCATTATTTTTCTGTATTTATCTATTGTTTTATCAGTTTTAACTTATACCATGTTTAACTTGGTTTACCTGATGTTGAAGTTATTAATTAGAGTTCACATGTGCTTTCAAAGGTGTGCCTGCCTTATTGTTTTTACATGCAAGTGTATCTACATCTCTGTCTCTGTGCATGCACATGCATTCACACACACACACACACACACACACACACACACACACACACACACACACACACACACACACACACACACACTGTCTCACACAATCTGATACATACTTAGGCACACAAACTCTCTGAATAAATAGGTGTGGAGCTTCTAGATGGCTGGTTTGCATTCAGACACTGTAACTGTCCTGTGTGGTGTACACACATTATTCATGACTGGCAGCTAACTGTTTAGCAATATACTATTGCACCTCTGTGGGGTGTTGACAATCACTAACTATAGTCCATTGTGACTGCAGAAATGACTGGTGCACTTTATGATGCCCCATATCATGCCAGTGCAGCACTGTTTGCTCTTCTGTGTGGCAGAGTGTAACTTTAATTCACATATTTATATTCATCTGTTACTCACATTCTGTGTGTGCCTTGAGTCACTGTTTTATCTTATATCTATATCTATATGTAGAAATAGATGCACACACACACACACACACACACACACACACACACACACACACACACACACACACACACACACACACACACACACATTGTGATAAAGAGCCCTAGTGTGAGTGTATTTCTTAAAAGTGGATGTTTTACATCTATGGTAGATCCTGCAGCTTCCTGCCTCTGCTGTTGTCCCTTATGTATCACATGTCCAAGTGTTGCTGTCTGTAGTGGTGGGAGTGGTCAGGGTATGACTACTAGTATTTCAGTCATGCCCCCTACACAGCTATCTATGCATGTATCTGCCACTACCATGTGGGAGGGTGTTGTAAGACATCTGATTCTGGTCATCACATCTCTACCCTGCCAGAGGCCTTGAGTGCCTGCATGTACTGGGCTGCATTCTGAGGCTTTGTCTGCCCTAGGAGGATTTGTATGAGATAACCAAGACTGTCCTGCTCCACATGACTGTATGTATTCACTGCAGATCCTACTTTTGCACTGTATTGTGGTAGCTTGACTACAACAGTGTTTGTGCGACCTACCACACATAGCTAGCTCTGAAGCAGTGTATTTTTGGTGATGTGCAGGGGGTCCCTGTTTTTATGTACACTGTTTTATATCAACAGCTATGCTTTGTTTAGAGTTTTGCAAATTCTTATCAGTACCAAGATGCACTGTGTTCTTCAGTCATATGATTAGACCTTTGTGTTTGTACTGCATGTGCATGGTATCTTGAATAGAGTGGATACCTCATTTTGAATTCTGCACATTGCCATTGTTGGCAGCAACTGTTTGCAGATAGCTTCTTACCTACCTGTCCTCATGCTTATATAAAATAAAAGTAAATCATCAAGAAATAAAGGAAATGGTTAAATACTGCTCCAAAGAATTCAAAGATTGAAACTTTCTAATGTTTTACTTCTGAAAGATAATATTTCTATTTTGTTAAGTAAGTGTTAATGATTCAATATGGCTTATGCAATGCTGATTTACATAGTGGTAGAACAATTTTCCATGTGCCATTCTCAAATATTTTAAAATGGATATTTCTTAGGTGATGATACTATGTTGTACTCGATTTAAAATTATACAGACTTTCCAAGCACAAGCTTATTTTCTTTATAACCTATAATTAACTCCTGAAAAAAAATCCCCTTTGCTTTAGATGGTTAAACTACTGAGATTAAATTCTTATCTTGCTTTATCTTATTGTATCTTTACATCAGTATTGTGTAAGCATGTCTCTGCTCAAATGGTATTTTTTCTTAACGGCTCAGCCCATTGCACAAAACTGTAATTTTCCATTTTTATGCACATGTAAATTAAGATAGAAGTTACATAAATGAGCATATAATTCACACATATTTCATTTAGGGGAACTGTCATTCTATTATAGATATTTTTCAATGGTTCTTTAGTCCTAAATGTGTGGGAAAGATGAATATTTGAATTAATAATAATAATAATAATTATGACTTATGAATATACATTTGCATTCTGATCACTGTGTTCTCATGTGACTTCTGATATACAAATAAAATTCAGTAGGGTATTTCCTTGTTAATAAGTAGTACCTCACTTGTTGCTACGCACTCCTAGCTAGTGCCAGGTGCCTTTCCTGATGATGGGAGAACAACAACATGCTTTGTATCATTTTAGTCTTGGACTGCCATTTTACACTTATGACAGAGGTTCTTGTTTAAGATCACGATACATTTTAAACAATCTCAGTTAGATTATCTGTTTCCTCACGTCTGAAATATGATTCTGTTTGCCTTTTAGTAAAAAACAAAAGTTATGCATACTCACTGTAATGCTAGATCTGTGAGTAAAATTCTAGCTGAAGGAACCATTGTGAGTTGTGCCATAAGTTTTAAGGCTGTTTGACATATAAAATGTTTCTGGACTGCTTGCTTCACTCCCATTCCCATAATACACTGGTCTAATCTGCATCTCCAACTCTGAGCAAGTGAAAGAGATAATGTGACTCAGAACACAGGGGGATGGAAATTAGCAATACTCACAGATCCAGTGTTGTTACTAGTGGCCATAAACTGTTTATTTATTATCATGTAACTACACGATCCAGTAGGACAGATATACTAGCTCAGTTCTCCTGTATGTTGTCAATAAGGGAACTAGTCTTGACAGCATTAGCCCTCATTAAAGACTTAGTACTGCAAACTGGACTTATTTCTACGATTATGCAAATATGCCCAGAGATGGTACCAGGTAGCATCTGCATACTGAGTATATGTAAGATGCACCATTACAATGCACTGTGCATTTAGAAATTCAACCCTAATGCAAAAGCTGTTTTTTAAATCATGTAAATGCTTCATTTCACATTCCATGCACAACATATGTTTGACATATTTAAGATATACTGAAAACCATCAGATATGTATAATTTGACATGTTATTCACATTATTACTGTAATGATGTGAGGTAGTGGCAGCTATGCCAGGAGTGGATGTGTAACATATACCAGCATAGTTGGCTGGAATGTTGTAAATAATTATATCTCATTTGTATATCAAACTGATTTGTACAGGCGCTTGTGTTGAAAATGTATTTGTAAAGCTGTGTGTTAAAAATGTGGGGTTCTGATGGACAGAAGAGAAATGCACCTGTATGTCAGACTGTATTGTAACTATTGAAATGAATATACTGTAACAGAGGATACTGGAAAAGAAAATGTTAATCTCAGTCTAGTTAACTTTGAAAAATAGAAACAAAACAAGATATACAGATAAGGCTAGATAATCCACAACTTCAAATAGCACAAAACAAGTAAATCCAGCCGACACAGCAGAAATTTCATTAAAACTCAGGTTTCCTAAAACAACTATTAAAACTACACAAAAACAAAAAAAAAAATATGAGCAGTTTCACATCCATCACAGGCCCTTCCTCAGATCTAATACACAGAAGTTAAAACATTCCTTAAGTACTCACCTTTAAATCTGGACAGGATAAGGCCATAGATCTCAGCACAGATCTTAAAGGTACAGACCCATTTAAACCTTTCCAATAGTCAGCACGCAGCTCTAAAATCCATTTGTCTGTATACATTCAGTCTTAGTTTTAATGTCACCTCTTCTAATACTAGGTTTAATCAACTCTAGTATCAGAAACATAAATCTATGGGTAGAATCAGTAACTACAACATGCCTAGCAAGGGGCATTTCTAACATCTTTCTTAGAGCTACCATTATTACGCTCACATATCCTGTCCCTTAGAGCTTTATTTGTTTTACCAACATAATAATATTCACAAACCTTGCAGACAGCAAGATATACAAATTTTGAACTTTTACAGTGCACATAAAAGTTAAATTGGTTATACTTGTACCAACTTTGAAAAGTAGTCTGAAATTAAATCACCTGGTTTAGGCCATAAATATTGTATCTTACAGTTCTGATTGTAGCCAGAGACAAAATGTCTGTGAAAACCAGGACTAGGAATCCTACTGTATTGTCCTTAGAGGTGAAGTAATTGCTACTCTGGAAGGATGGAAGTTCTTGAAATGGTTTTATAGCTTCCAGATGCTATAACGCATCTTAGCAAAGCCCTATGTGTCTGTATGGTAACACATATGTGTTAGATTCAGGTTCAATTTCTAGTAATGGGGATAGTGTGGGAACTAGAAGTCATATGACCAGATGTATGTCATGCCATTCTGTAATCCTGCACTGAAATTATGTTTTAATATTAGGTGAGACAAATGTCTCAGAGCAATCTGTTTTTGAAACTTGACAAAGGAGCACCACTCACCTACATCATCTTTTCTTGCTCTAGTAAGTGAAATATGGGAAAGTAATTCTTTAGATCAGTTAGGAAAATATAGTGAGATTAGTTAAGTATGTTTTTTTCTGTATCTATGCGAATCTGTCCATTGGTGTTATCTTTAATATTTCCTGTTTCTGAAACTCTGGTGTTTATTGTAAATAGATATTTAGTATGTTCATGTTCTTTTATTATTTATTATTAAATATATTTAAACTTTTCATTATGGCTGGTCTTTTAGAGAATATTTTAACCTTTGAGAGTGCTTATATGTATTTGGTAATACTGTGGCTGCTCCTGAAATCCTTGCTGCAATGGTCAAACACTACCATTTGTATTAGTATTAATTTTACTCCATATAATTGGGTACCCTTGAAAGTGCCTTAGAGTACCTGGCTTGGGAGTGTTCTGGTGGCAGTATCTACCTTATAATATGGGCAGAGGGGGCATAGAGGGTAAATCTGTGTGAGCTTTTCTCAGGTGTGTGTGTGTGTGTGTGTGTGTGTGTGTGTGTGTGTGTGTGTGTGTGTAAAAACCAGATCTCAAAGAGTGTGTGTATCAGCTACTTGGAGCAGGGACACAGACCACTGGTTTCACATAGAGGGTGGTGGAGGACTTGGCTTAGAACACTTGTCTGAGGACTCAACTCTAAAGCTTTGTCAGTGGGTAGTCTTACTGGGGGCCTGGAGAGAATGAGAGAGAAACCCATCCCCCAGACTGTGTGTGTTCCCTGTGTGCTCTTAACTGAAATTGTGCTTGGTGCACAGAACTGCATCTGGAAATACTGTGTGTATCTATGTTTGTTCCAAGTAAATGTCCCTGTCCAGTGTCAGTAGTGAGGATTGAAGCTCCTTGATTACTGGCCCAGAGGAGGGATGACCTCAGTCCTATTTTTCTCTCTGTCTCTTTTCATTTAGCTAGTAATCCATGGAACCAGATAAATTCACCTTTTTGAAATTCAGACTTCCACATTGTTCTATCCCAGGTAATGTTTGTTTTTTCTTCTCTCAGTTGGTCCCAGAATCTTGGTTCTCCTGCTTGCCTACTCCTTACCTTCATCACTTCCTATCCTTCTTTCTTGGGCTCTAGTGCCATATTAGGCATATGTCTGCTTTCCAGTCATTCATTTGTCTCTTCATCATTCCTTATATTGTACATGTATGTCATTGTGATTCTTCCTTTATTAACACCGTGGGCCTGTACCCTAATACCTAGTTTCTGTGCATTTGGTTTACAAGCCCCCTGTGTCAACATCAAGTGATTTTGAGATTGTGCTAAGTAAACTAGCTTTAATTGTGTTGCATTATAGCACCCTTGCAAATATGGCATTAGTAAGCCTCCCTGTTTCACTGGTGAAAAAAACCTTCTCTCAGGTCAAAGTGGGACTTTTCCCCTCACAAATACATTTCTTCAATTTCATTTGAGGCATTTTTCCACATCTTGGAAGGTAGAAATATGGTCGAACCACGTATGGTACCAAAGGTACCACTAACATTTTATGATGTAGAACTAAATTCCTCGTCTTTTATCTCCTTAGTTTTTCACTTATTTTAATTTGTTTACTCCAAGGACTCTCTTGTATTCTGCGCTTTTCCCATGATCCATGCCCCTAGATATTTTATTGTATAATGACCCCTGAAGAAAGGATATTGTTGAACTAATTCAAATGTGGGTGTATAGTTAACTGCCATAGCTGTAGTATTCCTTGTGTTTATCTTATATCCTGCAAGAGCTTGAAATTTTCCAAGGATTTTCAATAAATATTCCATATCTTTATCTAGATTTATGAGCTACAACATCATGTCATCAGGAAGACATGCCGTTTATTTACCCTTTACGCTTCCCATTGATAACCTTTTATCATTTTCCCAGATTACTGTAGCTAGTATCCTCATCTTGTAGTATTCCCTGGACCCATCATTGCTCTACATGTCCCAGTTCATAGGTTCATAGTATGCTAACAACCACCAGGGTCTTTACAAGACTAACCGTGCAACCCAACCTAGTTTTCTCCCTGAGTTCACTGGACACGTATATGGTGGGGTATGTTAATTGGGGATTAATTTACTCACTGTCTCCCTTTAGTTCATCTTGAATGCCTCTGCTTTATACTACTCATTCTAATTGTCCTCTACCCTTTCTGTTTACCTAGGCTAAAGCTGAATGTATTTAACTGGGGATCATGGTATCTCCTCCCCATCCTTATTTTTCAGATCTAGTGTTTTACACCTTCCTTGATTTATGTATCTGTTTCATATTATTCACTGATTAAAGCCTGTCTTGTCACTACACATAATTTTTTATAGTTCTGATGTTCTTTAGAAATTAATTTTCAGACTATAAATTAATAAGTGTAGTCTACACAGCTGTAGTCCATGCAATTATCTCATAGCATTTCTATTTTATTTATTTGTTTGTTAACCAGGTAGGGGTTCAATTTATGGGACAGCATAAAGTTCTCCCATGAGGTCCTAAAACTTGCTGTGTTTTACCTGTGTGGTCCTAATACTTGCTGTGTTTTCTCCATCGAGGTCATAACACTTGCTGTGTTTTCTCTCACAAGGTCCTACCTACAACTGGGACTTGTTTTATTATTTTTATTTACACAAGAGGTTTTTTTTTTTTTTTTTTTTTTTAAAGTGGAAGTGCCCTCCCTTCCAACATAGGCCCTTGGTAGCTGCCTAGGTTACCTTAGTGTTGGATGTAGCTCAGACTGACCTACAATACACATGCTTTTTCTGGTAAATCACTAAGAATTGCAGTCAGTCAATTATGCAAGACATGAGAGATTCAGTCTTCTTATTGCTCAGAAAATGTTTGTTGATGCAAAACCTGCTATTAACATTTTAAATGCATTACAATAATATTTAAAAATTGCCCCTCATTTTGGGCCTTACTTTTTGTTTTTTCCAGAATTCTTGAGCAAAGATTTTGGGAAGTTTGGATGTAGTTCAAAGGTTAGCTTACACTATACCACTGAATGCAGGCTTATAATGCAGTTTAATAAGCCATATGACACGATAAGGAGGTGAAAGAAATAGTTTATATTCTAAGTTTTGTGTAGCATGATAGGATCACTCTTCAGTGTACAATGTCATACTGGAATTTAAGCTTACTAACATACATTTCTGTTAAACTCCTATATCTCTTCACATCTCATATCATATGAAATTAACTGTGTTACTTCATAAAACTTGAAGGTTATCCTAGTATGAAATAACATAAATGTAATAAAAATAAAATTAATCTATTTTCTAAGCTGTGAATTCTAAATGAGTTATAATAGAAATAATGTATTTCTTGGTATGTGTTATACTGGAATAAAACCAAGTTTGGGGCTATTAGTTCCAGTAGTCTTTCGATGTTGTGCTAGTAACACCAGGTTTAGTGCTAGTCCAACTTAGTTGTATTACTGCTATTATATTTCAGTCTCATATGAGACACTGAATAAATTATGGAACAAATGTTTTGGATAATTATCCCATAATAATTATTTACATGGAGTGAAGTGCTGTGAATTCCAGAACTTCTGTACTCTACTTAACTTTCTCTAAATATGCTGACAGTCAAAATAAGTTAAGAGAAATAAAATAAGGAAGTAAGACATGACAGAACACAGCATCAACAGATAGAAAAAAATAAAAAAGCAAAAAGTGATATCCAGCTATTGAGTCTTCATATTCACGTTATTATTACTATTTATTGAATTTTGAAATGCACAGACAAGTGTGTGTGTGTGTGTGTGTGTGTGTGTGTGTGTGTGTGTGTGTGTGTGTAGCTTACCACTTGATGTTATAATTCTGTGAAATACAGTTATCTTCATCTTGATAAGCATTCACCATATTATGCTTAAACATTCTGTCCTCTGATCTCACCATTATCTGCACTTTGTCAGTCTGTTGCTAGGATAAGTTGGGTTTGTGGTGCATGTCAACAGATAGTTATCTAACATAAAATTGCCTGAGCATTGTTGATCAAGTTACCATTAAGATAATTAGCTCTGTATACAAAAGCATATTTTCTGGACAGTTTTCCTTCTAAGACCTATGTATTTTCCCTGATGTTGTGAATCATCTGTCTTTTCACTAAAACATGATTGGCCTTGCTGAATTGTGTGGTGGTCTATGGCTGTGTAGTAACTAGCAATGGTACCACCTGAAAGAAGCATACAAAGTTTATACTATGCTGTTGCTTAAAAAGGAGGGGGAAAGCTAAGTTGTGAGTCTTACTATAACGTATCCATGAAATACTCATGTCACAATAGTAATTCATCTTTTATTTTAGCCAGTCACACTGACTCTGAAATAACTGCTTGATAATTAATGGTGGAAGTTTGGTCAGTTAGTGGCTATAATGGTGTAATTGTGGTCAGTTAATGGCAGTCTCTTTTGTACTGCTTAGTATTTAAACAGTTTTCTAAAGGTCCACTTCGAAAGCCAGTGGAGTCTAATGAAGATTTGCATATCTGTAAGCATTATCAGACTCAAGATCTCAGTCTGTTAGGTTTGAGGAATCATTTCCAATGAAGTTAGTATTTTAGTGTGTGTGTTTCTGTGTGTGTGTGTGTGTGTGTGTGTGTGTGTGTGTGTGTGTATATATGTGTGTGTGTATATATGTGTTTGTGTGAGAGAGTGAGTGAGACACAGTGTCTTCATATGTGTTTGTAACTCACTGTTTCCTGTTTATAAAAGTTCATCTTTCAAGATGTATACAGTCAACTGTCAAAATCTCATCATCAGATAATTTATGTATTATATTGTCTGTAGCATGATGGGCCACACAGTGATGCAGCCCTATATATTGTGCAGTCATTCATTGGGCCACACAGTGATACAGCCCTGTATATTGGGCAGTTATTCACTGGGCCACCCAGTGATACAGTCCTGTATATTGGGCAGTCATTCACTGAGCAACACAGTGATACAGCCCTGTATATTGTGCTGTCATTCACTGGGCCACACAGTGATACATCCCTGTATATTAGCAGTCATTCATTGGGCCACACAGTGATACAGCCCTGTATATTGGGCAGTATATTCATTGGGCCACAGAGTGATACAGCCCTGTATATTAGGCAATCATTCACTGGGCCACACTGTGATACAGGCCTGTATATTGGCAGTCATTCATTGGGCCACACAGTGATACAGCCCTGTATATTGTGCAGTGACTCACTGGGCCACACAGTGATACAGCCCTGTATACTGTGCAGTGACTCACTGGGCCACACAGAGATACAGCCTTGTTTATTGTGCAGTGACTCACTGGGCCACACAGTGATGCAGCCCTGTATATTGTGCTGTCATTCATTGGGCCACACAGTGATACAGCCCTGTATATTGGCAGTCATTCATTGGGCCACACAGTGATACAGCCCTGTATATCGGGTAGTATATTAATTGAGCCACAGAGTGATACAGCCCTGTATATTAGGCAGTCATTCATTGGGCCACACTGTGATACAGCCCTGTATATCAGCAGTCATTCATTGGGCCACACAGTGATACAGCCCTGTATATTGTGCAATGACTCACTGGGCCACACAGTGATACAACCCTGTATATTGTGCAGTGACTCACTGGGCCACACAAAGATACAGCCCTGTATATTGTGCAGTGACTCACTGGGCCACACAGAGATACAGCCCTGTATATTGTGCAGTGACTCACTGGGCCACACAGTGATACAGCCCTGTATATTGTGCAGTCATTCATTGGGCCACACAGTGATACAGTCCTGTATATTAGGCAGTCATTCACTGGGCAACACAGTGATACAGCCCTGTATATTTTGCTGTCATTCACTGGGCCACACTGTGATATAGCCCTGTATATTGGCAGTCATTCATTGGGCCACACAGTGATACAGCCCTGTATATTGTGCAGTGACTCACTGGGCCACACAGAGATACAGCCCTGTATATTGTGCAGTGACTCACTGGGCCACACAGTGATACAGCCCTGTATATTGTGCAGTCATTTATTGGGCCACACAGTGATACAGCCCTGTATATTGGACAGTATATTCATTGGGCCACACAGTGATACAGCCCCGAATATTGGGCAGTATATTCATTGGGCCACACAGTGATACAGCCCTGAATATTGGGCAGTATATTCATTGGGCCACACAGTGATACAGCCCTGTATATTGTGCAGTCATTCATTAACTGCCTTATCTTCAGTCACTGTTATTCCAACAACACAAAATAGCTGTTGTAAGAGAGCTGCTTTTCTTGCAGCCTCATCTTTTCCATGTTGAATTGCTTTTTGCAGCTGAACCACAATGAATAATTAGAAGATGCCCCCAAAAGTAAGTTGGTTATGAATTTGTCTAGATAATTTAAACTTTTGCATTGGCACATTACTCTGATTATCTTGCATGATATTAAATTTACGAATACTAATCATCTGAATTTTTGGCCTACTAACATCATAGACAGTACTATAAATATTATGAACATGTCTTTAAGCTCTACTTACAGTCCATTCAATTCCACTGGCTGTTATTACTCGGAGTAACTGCCAAATAAATGTTGATGATCTTGACATTTATGCTACATACATACATCCATACACTTCAATGAGTCTTTATTGTAGTTCTTTGCAGTGAAAGATGACTGATATGATTTGTTTAACTGCAATCAGTTGCATTGTGGAGACATCAATTCACTTTCAAGGGTTTTGTGTGCCTTTTTTTCCACTGTAGTGTGACTGTAGAGTGGGTGTATATACAATTTAGGGGGGGTGTAGTGGCTGATACCCTGCATAGATTGTGCATGAGAGATTGCCCCCATGGAAAAAAAAATATTTTGTTCTGTGTTTTACTATTTTTGCTTTAATGTTTTCAGAATTGCAGTTTTGGAAAATCTTAAATTAAAATGTGGTGAGTAGTCCAAACATAGGTAAACCAATTTATAGCACTTAAGAGTGGAGGTATATACTGTGGTCTACAATTTGTTTTTATTTATTTTGTGAAGTATCAAGGACCAGAATTAAAAGAAAATAGCATATGTACTGTGCTCTAATTTCTGTTTTTTTTTTCTTTTTTTCTTTTGCATAAGCTTGTCATTTTAGGATTTTTTTTTCTTTTAGCACTGGAAATACATGTTTTCCAGACTAACATGCACTGCCATTACCTTGGAGAACTACATTTCGATGGGTGGGTGTTGGGGGGCGGCAATGTCTTGAAGCTGGTATTAATTCCAAAAATTATGTCTATGCTCCTGTCTGAAAGGTGGACATTATAAGTGAAACCTTCCTTCCATTTACTGAGAAGTCCTTTTTCTTCTTCAAAGTTCCCCTTAAAAAACAAGTCTTATAATTTCATGAGTAACAATATTAGCTAAACTTCTGATGTGTCATTAACTAGTTGTGTACAACTGAAACTGCTATCCCACAAATTTAATGATAAAATAATATAAGAAAGCCGGTAGGGTTCCTAATCCCTCTGGTTGCCTAAATTGAGAAGAAAACTAATAAAATGAAGTATTTAACCCAAAAAAAGAAAACCAGACCTCTGGAGTAGTGGAGCATGTGGTAGGAGTTTCAGAAAACTACGTGAAATGTTCAGCAGGTGTGCTGTAAACTCTGACAGGCATTTGGCACCATCCCCGTGCTAGCATAATTAATAAACTAAATGTGCTACAAATAGATCCCTATATGCTATACAGCTAATTGTCTGAAAGACAGAAGCCACATAATGCAGATGGCCAGGGCAGTATGAGAAAACATGAAGGTGACCAGGGGTATCACATGAAGCTCATTGATGGAACCACTTTTATTCAGTATTAACCAAGTATTAACCAAGTGATCCAGATTACTACAAACTAGGAGTCATTGTCAAATCCATCCACCCAACACAGAAGTCCTCCATCAGAAACATACACTTATAAATGCTTGGTGCATTGAAAATTGGCTTAAGTTAAATGCTGAAAAAATGCAAAGCACCAACAATAGCCTACTTCAAAATAAAAATGTAGTTAGATACCTGGGAACTTGAGTTGATATTTCCCTTTCCTTTGATTACATATAACAATGGTTGTCAGGAAATCCTTCTATTTGGTGCAGCTGATTACCAAGGGAATATCATCCAGATCTGAGGAGATTATTGTCCCCTAGTATTCAATAATGATCAGACCAGTTATAGAGCACAATCCTCCCTTTGGAACGCTCCTCAACAAACATATCAAACAGCTGGAAAGACCCCAGAGGTTCCTAACAAAAGGCTTAAAATCCCTAAGCTACCAGAAATGACTAGAATCTTTGTTTCTCTTGTCTTCTCTGTTTCTCTTTTCTGTGTCTTATAGGATTCCCATACAATACCTATTCCTTGCTTGACAAACAGTCAGGGACCTAGTAAACCAGGATATATTGTACCTTCAGAAATCAAGCAGTCCCACAAATACAAGAACAAAGGAGCTAAACCTGATTCAACAGATCAATAAAATAAGTTGGAGAGACAAATTCTTTACTCATTGTCTCCCTCACCTCTAGAATAGACTCCCCCTGCAAATAAAGCAGTATTATACATTATCTTCCTTCAAAAAGGACATGGATAATTAGATGGATCTTCATAAATTCTCCCCAGGCTTGATTGGCCTAACTCTCCTTAAGAAGAGAGGCACAGTCTGGGGGGAGAACTGTTGAGGCATAATAGTCACAAGATTCCATAGCCTTGAACCTCTAGAACATGAAATATATCATCCATGAAGGAGAAAATTGACCAAATGTATGAGAAAGCAATAAAGCTAAGAGGTGCTTTGTCTGATTATACCAAATCAAGTGACAAAAGTTTGAAAGATGGATGAAGCACTCATCCACCACTTGGATGAAAGATCTGCAAGTTAGAAATCAGTAATGGAACTAAAAGAGAGAAGAGTAGAAATGAAAGTGCAAAATGAAGAATTCAAGAAGTTGGTGGATTTAGAAGGCAGAGCCCATAGAAATAATCTTCATTTTAGTAAAGGACCTTTAATTCTGGAGGGAAAAAGACTGTTGCCTTTATGAAAAAAAACAAATATTTCAATGGATTGATATTCTAGAAGAAGAAGAACAATTCCTGACTAAACAAGCTTACAGAATGTATGTAACTGAAGAAACTACAAAGAGAACACATATTTATTCTAGTAAAGTTGCAATTTTTTCCATGAAGGAAAGGATTTTATTTTGTCTCTTGAGGAAAAGGAAAAAGGTGCAGGTTGGAACTACTAGAAGCTTTGTGGACAATGCTTATTTAATGGCTACCAGACAATGAAGGAATATGTTTACTCCTATAATTAGAATGGGCAGAGAGAAGTCTTTAAAATGTAAACTTTTTTGTCCAGCCAGGAAGAAAGTCCCCATCCTACCCATGTTTTTGGAGGGGACCCAAAACTTCCCTTGAAGCAGAAAAACAAATTCAAGAAGTGAGGAATTATGGTCAAAGTGAAGATAAAGAAGAGAAATGCAATTGGACTGGTTATTAGTGGATTGTCAGTTGACAGCACAGCAATCTGTATTCATAGAATGTGCCCTCAGATAGTACTTAAAGGGCAAAGGTAGGGAAAAGGTAAGGACAATTTTAAATAGAAATACCAATACTATGTTACTTAAATATTATGCAGAAGAACAAGAAACTGAAGTGGTAAATGTAAGAAGGGTCATCATCAGCCCCTGTTCTCCTATTTTCTTTCCTACATGACAACACCCTAACCTCATGTAGAAGAAAAATGAGAAAAGGGAGGATGATGATGATGAAATGTAAGAAGGCTGTACCAAGAGCAGACTGAAAACATTGGCTGTTCAATTTAATGCAAAAATTGTGTAAATTCTAAAAATTAAAAAAGTATATAACTGGGGAAAATTTACTAGTTAGTATTCTTTAAAAAGCAGTAAGAAACTGAAAGAAATGTGTTTAATGTCCTAAATATGTCCAGCAAACGAAACTGTAGTTGCTAAGTAGAGGAGTACTAAAAGCTAAGATACTGCAGGGAAGTTCATTTCTAACTAAAACACTTGCTATTTGATGCCATTTGGCACAGCTGCAGTTAATGTCTTGGCTGGAATACAAGAAACGTCACAAAAAACCTCACATGCAGGACTAGTGCAATGGTAGAGAACAACTTCAATATGCTTCAAAAAGACGCCAGCACTATAGAACACAGTTTATTTTTAAACCATAAAGTGTGAAGACAAAATCATACTGGTTTCGGCATATAGCCTTCTTCAGTGATACCAAATCATGTTATTCAGTGACTATATATAGTTAAAAAACTAATTAGTTCACAAGTTGATGAGAATCCATTTAAAGTGACAGAGTACAAATTTAAAATAGATTAATATATATATTCACCCATTAATGCCTATGTATGACAAAAACTCATAAATGTTCATTTAAACCTGGATAGAACAATCCACATAAGCTAATAATCCATGCTTTTTCTTTCTGGTTCAATAAATCATGACAAACATATTTATTAGTATAATCCCTCTTAATGACATCAATGACTTGGAATTGAAATTTGGCATTTGTGTGGGTCAACATATGTTTATATAAGGCGCTACTACAATGTTTATTTCTAACATTACTTAAATGTTCTGCTATCCTAATTCTGAATGGTCTGGATGTTTGGCCTATATAAAAAGCCAAACAAGAACAGGTAACCAAATAGATAACCCAGCTGGTGCCACAGGTAGCAAAACATCTAATGTCAAAAATTTTGGTAACAATTTTAGTTGAAAATTCCTTGGACTTCTTGATATGAGCACAAAATGAACAATGACCAAGGGAAGCAACCCCTCAGTTCCACTCCTGACAATGTACGCTGTATTTTACCAACATTAGGATTTCTACCTTTCTTGTACCAATTAAAGTAGGAACCCAATGTACGGCCTCTTCTATAAGAAAATAAATATTCTTGAGGTAGCATACCAACTAATCTAGGGTTAGTCATTAAAATATTCCAATTATTATTTATCACCCTTTTATAGTATTGATATTTCTACCAAATGTTGTGATGAATCTAATAGGAGTCACTGTGGAGGTGTTTCTCTCTTTATATTTCAATAAACCTTCACGACTAAATTGTTGCACCCACTTAGAGGCTGTTATTATATCCCCATACTTATATCCCCTTGCCAAAAATCTCTTCCTGAGGTCCTCCTGGAAGAATTCATAGTTGGCCTTATTAGAACAAATTCTTTTAATTCTTAGGAATTGAGACTTAGGGATATTTTTAAAAATATGTTGGGGATGTAAACTACTAGCCTCCAATAACATATTATATTGTGGATGTTTTCTATAAATTTTTGAATCTAAAGTGTGGTCATTGTTTCTGTTCACAAATACATCCTAGTATTGAATTTGCTGATATTGTACATTGAGAGTAAATTCAATCCCCCAGACATTGTCATTGAGATACTGTACAAATTCTAACAAATATTCTTGATCACATCTCCAAATAAACCAACAATCGTCTAGGTATCTTCGCCATATGTCTAATTCCTCTCTCTCTCTCTCTCTCTCTATATATATATATATATATATATATTATGAGATTTGTCATAAATAAGACATTCTTCTAAATATCCCATAAAGAGGTCGGCATATATGGGGGCAAAGGAAGCCCCCATAGCTGTACCTTGGACCTGTAAATAACATTGTTGGTGAAAATAAAACACATTTTTTGTTAATACATGCTCCACCATGCAAATAATTAAGGTATTTAGACCAGGTGGATAGAGATCACTTCTTCTCAACCAATATTCTATTGCCTGCAGCCCGGCCCAATGGGGAATATTAGTATATAATGACTTAACATCAAGTGTACACATCAGCCAGCTTGGCTCCAATTGGGAGTCCATTATTATTTGTAAAAACTCTGTAGTATCTTTGAATCTAGATCTAACTAATGTCAATAGTGGTTTAAGATGTAAAGTCAAAAATTCTGAGAGTGGTTCTGTTAGTGATCCTCGACCTGAAACTATAGGTCTACCTGGAGGTTTTAATAAATCTTTATGAATTTTTGATAATAAGTAGAAGATTTGTTTGGTTGGATTCACCATTGTTAAATGCATCTTGGTGTTGTTATCAATAATCCCTACCTCGACCTCTTCCTCCAAAAATTCATCAATCTGTTTTTTAAACATATCAGTAGGGTCTAGATGCATCAACATGTAGTGTTTTTTATTATTAAGTTGAGTATATGCCTCAATCATATATTGTTCTGAATCCATTATAACCACAGCACCCCCTTTATCCACTGAAGTAATGACAATGTTTGGGTTAGTCCTTAAACTCTCAATGGATTGCATTTCTAGTTCTGATAAATTATTAATTAACATAGATGTTTCTTCCTGTTTGAAATGTAGATCTTTGATCACCTTTTCCTGAAAAATAGCTACATATTTATCCATCGGTGGCTGAAATGAAGATTTATGAAACCGAAAACCAGTGGAATTTTGTGGGTTATCTGTATGTCCAAAGAACAATTTCAGATTAAGTGATCTACAGAATGTCAAAACATCCTGTACAAAACTATATTCACTAACAAAAAAACCCGTAACAAAAGATAACCCCTTATTAAGAATTTTTAATTGTGTTTCATTCAAAGACACTGATGAGATGTTATGAACATTAGCAAACACATCTATTTCTGAGTTAAAACATCCAGTAACATTTCCAAGTTCTTTACCGTGTCTATGTTTGTGTTTCCTACCCCTCTGTGTATCTTAATCCTAAAGGGCAGTCCATATTTTTAGTTCTGTTATGTGCTGGGGACTCCTGACTGGAGACATGTTCATGTTCTGTAGTGGAAGATTCTTCCCCTGAGGTGCTACTAAAATCCGTTTTTGATCTTTTTAATATGGACCTGGGTCTCTTTTTTCTAAATTTTGTGGGTAAAGATTCACCTTCCTTAAATCTCACATATTTCTTAATGCCAAAGGGCTTACCCTCAGCATAATCTGTGACATCCCTTTGAAACTTATGTATCTTTTTATCCTTTAAATTTTGTTCTAAGGCCAATAAATCCTTAGACAGTTTAGTTAAACCAGATTTATATATAGCCTGTCCCTCAAAGGGCTTAATATTATCACACAAAGTGTTAACCTCCGCAGTATTAACATCAATACTTCTTTCATAAAAAGAAATAAGAATGTTCACAAATAACATAGTTGCTGTATGTTGAGCTTTAACCCATTCATCATTTAACTGTTCATCCGGACCATTTACAAACAGTTGAAGTTTAACTCTAAGTCCCCTGGGAGTAATGTTTTAGCTTTATAAGCCTTAAATAATTTGAGGTGCCACACATTGCTTCTAAGTAGTGTCATACTTTTGGTTATTTTAGAAAACAATTCTTTACAATGATCCTCCGGGTCCTTGACCCTATCCTTATCAAGAGAAAAACCTTCCCCCTGGATACCAAAAATTTGGACATCATCCTTGTCTTGGCACAAACCCTTCAAAATAGTTGTTAGATCCATTTCCATGCAGTATTTTATTAAATATCTGTATCAAAACAAGTCTATCTGCACCAGTAAGCCAAATGTCAATACATGAAGAATAACTCATAATAACGTACAATAACTCGTAATAACGTACAATATCAGCAAATTCAATACTTTGATGTATGAGTGAATAGAAACAATGACCACACTTTAGATTCAAAAAATTATAGAAAACATCCACAATATAATATGTTATTGGAGGCTAGTAGTTTACATCCCCAACATATTTTTAAAAATATCCCTAAGTCTCAATTCCTAAGAATTAAAATAATTTGTTCTAATAAGGCCAACTATGAATTCTTCCAGGAGGACCTCAAGAAGAGATTTTTGGCAAGGGGATATAAGTATGGGGATATAATAACAGCCTCTAAGTGGGTGCAACAGTTTAGTCGTGAAGATTTGTTGAAATATAAAGAGAGAAACACCTCCACAGTGACTCCTATTAGATTCATCACAACATTTGGTAGAAATATCAATACTATAAAAAGGGTGATAAATAATAATTGGAATATTTTAATGACTAACCCTAGATTACTTGATATGCTACCTCAAGAATGTTTATTTTCTTATAGAAGAGGCCGTACATTGGGTTCCTACTTTAATTGGTACAAGAAAGGTAGAAATCCTAATGTTGGTAAAATACAGCGTACATTGTCAGGAGTGGAACTGAGGGGTTGCTTCCCTTGTGGTCATTGTTCATTTTGTGCTCATATCAAGAAGTCCAAGGAATTTTCAACTAAAAATGTTACCAAAATTTTTGACATTAGATGTTTTGCTACCTGTGGCACCAGCTGGGTTATCTATTTGGTTACCTGTTCTTGTTTGGCTTTTTATATAGGCCAAACATCCAGACCATTCAGAATTAGGATATCGGAACATTTAAGTAATGTTAGCAATAAACATTGTACTAGCGCCTTATATAAACATATGTTGACCCACACAAATGCCAAATTTCAGTTCCAAGTCATTGATGTCATTAAGGGGGATTATACTAATAAATATGTTTGTCATGATTTATTGAACCAGAAAAAAAAAGCATGGATTATTAGATTAGGTGGATTGTTCTATTCAGGTTTAAATGAACATTTATGAGTTTTTGTCATACATAGGCATTAATGGGTGAATATATATTAATCTTTTTTAAATTTGTACTCTGTCACTTTAAATGGATTCTCACCAACTTGTGAACTAATTAGTTTTTTAACTATATATAGTCACTGAATAACATAATTTTGTATCACTGAAGAAGGCTATATGCTGAAACCAGTATGATTTTTTCGTCACACTTTATGGTTTAAAAATAAACTGTGTTCTATAGTGCTGGCGTCTTTTTGAAGCATATTGGCTGGAATACAATCAGAGAGGTAATTATTTAAAGGTGGAATGCACTAAAAGATCAGAAGCTGCATCTTTCTAAAAGGTAGAGTTGAACTAAAGGGTGTATGGGATATATATATATATATATATATATATATATTTACGGGCTGTGTGTTAATTAATCAAGGAATTAAGGATAAAGGTAAGCAGCTAAGTATTCTCTATTTGCTATGGCAAAATAGTCTTGCCTCTGCTGGGGCTGCTAAGGAAGTAAAAATAAATAAAGGGAGAATTAGATGGAAGAAAGGAGTACAGGATACTTCTATCAGATGAAAAGTATAACTCTAAAGATACTAACTTGGAATGTCAATGTTCTTAAGAGCCAAACAATAGTTACTAAGATTCTGATATACATTAGAAAGACAGAAGTACAGATAATAATGTAGCAGGATATACATTTGACTAGATAGAAACACAAGGATATTATTAAAAAGTGTTTAGAAGAGGATGTATGTCTGAATATGTAGGAACAAGGAGAAAGGAGTATTACTGCTAATAAACAGAGGTTCTCCTGTGATAACTGAGGAGGAAAAAATTACTCCGAAGAAAAGTGAAGTTAAGATTTGTTATAGTAAAGAGGTGTTGGTAGAAATTCACATGCCACCATGAACAGGGCAGAGTAGTTAACTTAATAATTCATTAAGTATTGTTTTTATCAGCAGGGTATTTGATTGCCTGTGGTGATTGAAATATAGTAGCAGATAAAATTATGAGGAACAAAGACACCAAAGAGACTTTTGGCTTGGTTGAGATGGCAGAAAAAAAGCAATTTGGAATAAGAAAATTGGAATACAAATTACACTTATTTCTCACATAGCTAGAATATATGGGCAATATTGGTTGGGAATATATTTAATATTTAGTGAAATCTGTTGAAACACATCCAATATGCCTTATAAATCATGTACTAATACTATATGGGATAATACTGTTAATGCCAAGTAATAGAAAAAAGCATTGCCACTTTCCTGTGTATTTCTTAAGGAAAAAGAGAAATAATAAAGAAATTAAGAATGTGATGAAGGCTTTGAGGAAGGGAAATATACATGATTTAGTAATAGGCTGGAAAAAGGTCAAGAGGGGGCTGCAGACAGTAAAAATGCTACAGGAAAAGGAAGAAAGCCTGATTTCCAAATGTGCTTGTATCTACTGCCTACTCTCCTCCAGTTCTCTTCCCTCAGATGGTGACAGAGTAAAAACAACCGCCCTTAGGTATTTTTTTTCTGAAAACACTTCTCATTACAGCCGAGTGCTCCTCCAGGCGTCTTCTGCAGTTAACCCCTACTGCTCCTCTAGGCGTCAAATATGGATTGTTCATATTTGCATTAATAATTCCAAAACCATGTCACTTACAAGGTACCAGGATATTTTGTCTTGAGCCATATGTGATGGCAAACACAACTCTATTGATATTTGACCTCTTTCAATGAGAGTTTTCTAGAACTCTAAGGTGATAACTTAGTTTTTAAAGGCTTAAGCCACGTCCACTAGGGGTTAAAGGTGCACACTCAAAAGAGCTGCTCCGGAGTGAATGGAAAGGTATGGCACAGAAGCCTAGGCAACTTTAAGTACATTGGGGAATTGTGAATGATAGATATATAAGGATGAATAGGTTGGAAAATGACCCACATAAGATATCAGGTGTTTTCAGAGGCTTCTATAAGGTGTTATATGAGGAAGTCAGCAGTGAAAGAGGGAATCAAAAATGCATTTCTGTTCTAGAGAAATTTAGACCTCTCAGAATTGTCAGAACAAGATGTAAAGAGTTTTCTCAACCCATAACTCATAACACCATAACATAACATAACATAACATAACATAACATAACATAACATAAGTATCTGGAAAAGGGCAGTGATAACTATGATCTTAAAAGAAGGGAAGGATCCCATAGTCTCAGGGTTATACAAGTCAATATCAACAGTAAATCATGATTACAGAGCTGTCGCTGGAATTATATTGCAAAGGGAGGCACAGTAACATCAGAAGCTGGTTGACCTGAACCAGTGTAGTTTTGTAGAAGAAAGGTAGGAAGGCAAACTTTTGATAATATAAACAAAATGATGATGAAGAATCAAGAGGAAGCTGAAAAAAAAAGTTAATCTTCATAAGTATGGATGCTGAAAAGGCATGTGATAGGGTGCACTGGAAGTATTTTTGGGAAATTTTGAAAAAATTTGGGTTCCCTAACAAACTGATTTCATTCATTCAGGATTTAGGGGCACTATCCCAGGAATCTACCTTTTGTGAAGCACTAGACAAAGTTGGCCACTCTCCCTTTTACCATTTAGGATGTGTTTAGAACCTTTGGCTAAACTGATAGGGGACTCTGTCTCTGGAATAGTCATTACACAACAATTTCCTTGCACTAAGAAATAAGGATTCCCTCTGTTAGACAGTCAGAGTTTGGATTTTTTTATTCAGAAATGTGACATTTTGCCTAACTCAGCACAGCTGCAATCACTGCAAAGGACTAGATTTTATTTTATAACGTAAAAAAAGGCACAGTGCAGTACAATTCAAAATACTATTGTTTCATGTCATGTTAAGATGACTACAACTGGTAGAAAGTCAGAAAATATTTCTTGCTGTAAAATCAAAAGACATGTTCCAGTTTTCAGATTTTCCTTACAGGAAATAACTGCCAAAATAGGGACTGTCTTATAAAACAAGAGCTAGGTGACATAGCTATGAGAAATGCATCACACAAGAGTCATTTCATGAAGATAGACTCTGCATTTGGTCAGAACATTTTTTCTTACTTGTGTCTCTGCATCATTTTGTCTGTCATGGCCCATAAGTGGATAAATTTGAAAGTCACTGTTTTAGGGAAGAATCTTCAAATGCAAGAAATTTGAAAGCATGTGTTCATTAGTACTATGTATGCTGGGCAGTAAGTATATGAAATGGTTTTGAAGGACGTATCTCAGTGTTACACCACTGCTATATCACATCTGCTTGTGACAGAACCTGCATGAAGAGAGTGCTATGGTATATAGTCAGAGAGTCTTTGATACACACAGCAGCATTTTTACAGACCTCTGCTGCCACTGTCTTTTTATATAATGCTCAATACACTGTTTAGAAAATGAAGTCTATAGATACTCTATAGCCAGTAAGAGGAGCCTAGTAGGTAGAAAGAGAAGAGAAGTAATAAGGAGTAATAATAATGTGATGGTCCCTACTCTGAGCCAGTAATAAAGGAGCCTCAATCCTTACCACTGGCAGAAAAAAAATAAAATTGGAATACAGATTACACTTATTTCCCATGGTCAGGAATGGCCACTATGAGCAAAAATGGATACATCCAGTATTTACAGAAGCAGCTGTCTGCATCAACCATAATATTCCTTAACAGCTCACAGGGAGCACCCTCCAGACCTGCACCTGGACTCTCTGTCTCTCTCCAGGCCCCCAAACAAGACTCCACACTGACCACTTTGGAGCTCTGTGTTCCTGTTCCAAGTAGCTGACACACACACACACTTTGATGTGATTTACCAGCTGTGATCCCTCTGCCCAGATGAAAAGGTAATTATGATGCCACCAGTCAGCCCCTCTAAGGCTCTTAGAAGGGTACCTAATTATACTGAGTAAAATTAATACTAATACAAATGGTAGAGTTTGACCAAAGCAGCAAGACTTTCAGGAACGGCCACAATATCACTAAAATATGCATAAGTACTTTTAAGATGTTAAAAGTATTGTCTAAAAGGCCAGCCACAATGAAAGGTATAGAAATATTTAAAAATACAACAAATGCCAATAAATAAATAATAAATAATAAAATAGAAAGCATGAGAATTCCTGGTTACAATTAGCACCCACATGAGAATATCTAGTTACAATAAGCACCAGAGTTTCAATCACAGGAGAGATTAAAAAGAACACAGTTGGATAGATTCATGCAGATGCAGAAGGGCAATACTTAACTAATCTCACTATATTTTTCTGACTGATTGATTAAAGAATTACTGTTCCCTAGTTAAGTTACTTACTAGAGCAAGGCAAGATGAGGTGTGTGGTTGTGTGAGATCTTTCGTGTCAGGTTCTGAAGAACAAAGTGCTGCTGTAAGAGTTCCGGAATATCTCTCACTAATATCTAAAAATTAATTTCAGTGTTGGTTATAAAATGACATTACATCTGGTCACCTGACTGTGGTGCAATACACTGTCACAGCTTTGCTAAGATCTGTTGCAGCATCTGAAAGCTATAAAATAATTTCAAAAATGTCCACCATTCCAGGGTCCTAGTCCTGGTTTTCCCAGACATTTTTGTCTCTAGCTGCAATCAGACATGTAAGATAAAATCTTTATGGCCTAAATCAACCCATTTAATTTTTAACCTATTTTTCCAAATTAACTGGACTGAGATTAAACTTTTCACTTCCAGAATTCTATGCAAAAACACATACATTTAAACAGTTATAATAATACTGTCTGGCATACATGTATATCTCTTTCTGTCCATCAGGACCCACTGTTGATGAATTTGTAACACAAGCAACCTTTACAAATACATGTTTAACACAAGCATCTGTACAAAGCAGTGTAATAGTCAAACGACAAAAAATTCTTTACAAAACTCAAGCTAGCTATGCTGGCATATGTTACACATGCACTGCACTACTCTCCCTGGCACAGATGGCACTACCTCATATCATCACAAATAACATCAAAATTAAATCCAAAACTTTAGGTGTCTAGTGTTACATGCCGAGACATCAGGGCACCATTCAGACAATACAATGGCTAAATACTTAAAGCTATCCCCCTTATCCTTAAATTTAGGAGAGAGATGTCTGGATGATGAGGTCAGATAACTGTGCAGTACCTTCATTGTTTGGTACCCACAGGTCCCAGTCATTATTGAAAGTCATTAAAAGAAGTAGTTATTGTCAAATGTACTTTTGAAAGGACAAGTACAAAATGTGGATATGACATGATGCAGTCTGCACTGCAGTCTGCTCTATAAAGTGTGATGCTTCAAGTAAAACTTGAAGAAGGATGAGCACCCCCATACCTTGGATAAGATGGGTTGCTTTCCATACCCTTGCAGCTTGAGGTTGATCCCTTCTTATTAATGTGTGATCTCACTGAGATCACATGTTATTAAGGTGTGTGCAGGAACTGTAGCCTTTTTGTCATCTCTGTGTGATGTTGCAGTGATAATATTAAAGTTTTAGGGTACAGGTAGGCTTGTTCCCCCTGGAAAAAATGCAGCATAAATAAGTTTCCCTTCTGTAATACAGTACTATATATTGAGTGTTTTTATTTATGTAATTTTGTGAACTGTACAATGATGAAGCAATGTATTACTGAGCTGTCATGTTGAGATGTGTAGAATGCACTGCAGTTCATTGAGCTAGTAGTGTATGACTTTTAGTGCTCTCTCTCTCTCTCACACACACACACACACACACACACACACACACACGTGAGTGTGTGTGTGTGTGTGTGTGTGTGTGTGTGTGTGTGTGTGTCTGTGTCTTTATGTGCATGTTTGTGTATTATATGGCATTTTGGTGATATGTGCAATGGGATGTTGGTATGCTAAACACTGGATGCATTTTTCCCTTTATCAGATCAAATTCAGGAGTAGAAGAACAAAAGAATCAGTAGGTAAAGCTTTACACCTCATTTTATAAATATTTATTTATGTTTTCAAAGTAAATACAGTTTATTATAAAAGTTTTATTGTTGAAACAAATATTCTGACCAGCACATGGTTTAAAGCATATGTCAAAAGATAGTAATGTGTTATACACAATGCCTTTGTGTTATCTGCACTGGTTAGTTAAAAATTAACCTCAGAAAAGATATTCTAATATATTGCAAAGTTTTTGATCTAAAATGTTTTAAGCAATTTTATACAGGCTATGATTCATTTAAATTGTCTGCAATGCAGCACTGCACAGTGGGATTCAAGTAAGGTTCAATATGCAGTTAAAACACCAATGTGTGACCAAACTGCATTTGAACCACATGAAGTAAAAACATGAAAACAATGCATAACGCAATCAACACATGGGCACAAGAAATGCTGCCACTTAGTTCTTCAGAATTCTAACATCTTTTGTTATATTTTCCCTTCTAGATCTCCCCAGATAATTGGGAACAATTTCAGGAATGTAGCTAAGTTGGCAGATTTTAAAAATACCCTGCAGAGTACTTTGCCAGAAATGCTGTGGGAGAAAATGGTTGTAACTAAGGAAATTATATTTTGAGCTGGGATAGTAGCTCTGAATTGCTCAGACATATAGATGCCAACAAAAAAATTATTAAAAAATACAAATCAAAATCTAAACCAAACTGTAAATGAAATAATGAATACTGTACAGGAAATACAAGAACTGGAGGTGGGATTTTTAGAAAAGTGAAGGAGCAAATTATATAGAAATAACTGGAATTTGTGGGAATAACATGCAGAATAATGTTTAGGAGGAAGAGTGATAGTTGAGGGAAGGCAGGAACTGAGCAGTTTATGTAACACTGGAATGGATGATGATTAAAAAGAAAACATAGGGGGCATGGCCAAGATGTCAAGGAGATAGCAGCACTCTTTTGATGCTCTGTCTTAAAATATTTTTTCTGACAGGATTTTATTAACTTTACTTAAAATACAACTAAGAATTTTCACTCAGTCAGTCATCTTAATATTGTGGATAATTTATACAGAATAAATTTTAATTTTTACTGATATTTTACCAAGAAATTTACCAAGAAATTTCCTGTCAGAAATTTTTTCCTGTCATAGACTGAAACAATTATGAGTCACTCAAAGGCTTCTCTTCAGGACAGCTCCATGAAAAAGGAACTTCAGACTATAATTACTAGCATTCAGGACCTTTCTATAAAAATGGATAATCCAGAGAAAATTATGGAAAACATGCGGAAAGAAAGCAAGAAACAAATAGATGACTTGAAAGAAATAATCACAAAACATTCTGACCATATAGCAGCTATAGAAGAACTGGAGAATGAAATAGATGGAAGACAGATGGAAAATGACAGTCATATAGATTTCTTATTAAAAAAAAAAAACATCCAACTACTAGAAAAAGTGGAAGATTTGGAATCTAGATCCAGAAGGAACAATATCAGAATATATGGAGTTCCAGAAAAAAAAATGGAAGGAAGCAATATGGTCCTTTGGGTCTATGTTACATTGTCGAAAGCCGACAATATTGAATCTGATATTGTTGACACGACAATAGCGAACGCTCAGAATCTCGAACGTGTAAACGGAAATCTCCGTAAGGGGAGATTTCTGTTTACTTCAATGTAGTGTGGGCTATCGGAGTTGGTATATGTAAGTAGCGGGGGCTGTGGGGGTGCAGCGGGGTTTGCCCCCCTGCCTACTCCCTTTAGTTTTTCTTTCTTTCTTTTTTTTTTTGAATTTATTTTTAAGAACATTCAGTGTTTTAATAGTTCGATCATTAAGGGTTGACCTTTAGTGATTTGAACTATTAAACATTTGATGTACTAATATAGACCCTGGTCTTTTTCCTAAATGAATTTTTACCAAAAATAATGAACCTACCTGAATCCTTGTCATTTTGGATCAAAAGAGCCCACAGATCCCTATCAGGCATATTTCATCAAAAAATCCAACATCAGTGAGATGTATTATTGTAAAATTCTTGTCAACACAAGACAAAGACTTAATACTAAGAACTGCATGGTTGGGGAATCCAATACAAGTTGATGGAAAGAATATAAGATTTGACAATGATTACACATCTACAGTAATAACAAAGAGAAAATCATGTGTCCCCCTAATCAAAAACTTAAAGAAAGCCAACATTAAAGCCCAGATTATGTTCCCAGCCAAAATCAAAATCACCCTTACAGATGGTCAGAAGATTTTCAATAACCTTGAAGATGCAACTGATTTTGTAAAGAAATATAATTTACTAGATAAAGTTGAAGAAATAGACTTTTCCTTACCCAGCCTGAAAAGACAAGCCACAAATGATAAATTATTTACAAGTGATAAAACTAACAGAAAGCTCAAGGGTAAATATGGAAAATCTCCACATACAAAAAAATTCTTCAGCAAACATAATCTCTGAAAACCACAGCAAACAAATAAATAAGGTACAAATTTTCATACTTTTTTAACATTTGAGTATATATAGTTTTCTCATTTTTTCTCTTTATTTCATTCTGATCTTCCTCTCCCTTTCTTTTTCATTAGCTTAGGGAATATAGTAACATACATATATATTGACATATTACAATATAATAATTGAATTAAAACATTTAATTAGAAATTAAGCTGCAGCAGTTTAAACACAATATAATAGATATTACATATACAGACTATTGAAAAGATAAGTTATCGTACTGTGTATTAATCATTGTTGCATACATTTTCCCCTCTTTCCTGTCTCATCTACTAATAATCATATAGAATTGTTCACACACAGAAAAACAACTTTCAAATAAAATAACACACAGCTTTCAATTGATACAAACTCCTTTATGTATATTTGCCGCTGCTGAAATCTTGAAGTTCACATAGACAATCAAGTTGTGATTTGAATGGGACATGTGGCTCTTTGTAAATTGTGATAGTCATTCTTAATTAGACTTCAGGATGTCTTAATTAATATGTAATGTATACAAAAGAAATGGATCTAACTTATAAAAAAATACATGCTATAAGACTAATGATTTATGTGGTGATATGAAAAAAAACGGGAGCTGAGGGAGAAACTCTGGGTGCCTAAATATAAATCTGCAAATGGAAATATATGGTGCTTGTATTAACATCTGTTCTGTTTTCTTTCTTTTACATGGTGGCCAAGTGCATTGTAATACTTGTGTAATGCTTTTGGTGTAAGCAGATTAATTAGCTTACCTTTACTAAACATTTTGCCACCGAAAATCAAAAAAAGCTTCATTAGAATGTTATCTCGAGTGCAGATTTTAGTCTTTATACACGCAGTAGTCAATCCATTAAAGCAGCAGTACGAACAGACATACAGTATGACCTTTTAACTCTTGTCACGTTAAAATTAACATCTGTGATGAAAACAAGGAAGAAATAACATTAGCAACATTCCAGAGGGAAATTAACAGGACTATAAATATATATGTTGCAAGTAAGGTTTTTTAATTTAGAGAATAAATATATCAAAATGATGCATTGGACTAAAATTGAGCATTTTTTTATACAAGACTAAATCACAAAGCAATTTAAAATGAAGCTACATATAAATCAATAGACAGCAGAGGTTTATTAAATGTAGCTATAATAGACTGCAGAGAGTTTCTATAAAATATGTTGGAGCCTTTTAACAAGCAATGTTTTAAATAGAGAAAGTGAGATGTTTTATTGCTACAATGTGCGAATGTCTCAATCTAGAAGATGAGTGTATAGAACTGGTGTACTGTAGTAAACACTATGCATATCAATACAATGTCAAATATAATGTCTGAATTCCAAATACAGTTCAAAATGATGTTATACTTACACTAATGGACAGCAGATATATCTGAATTTAATAATAATAGACTGCACATAATTTTTTATAGAGCTACATGGAACACTTCAAAAAGCAAGGATGTCAAAACGAATATGTTCAAATAGAGAAAGCGAGTTTGTTGGTGTAAAACATTACTATTGTTTACATGTATTTAATATATAAATGATTATATTCTCAGTAGAATAAGACATAGATGTTTTTTATAGCAGAAATAACATAATATAAACTATGATGTATATGGAGAGATTGAGATGATATGTTCATTTTGACAATTTGAAAGTGGTTTGTACAAACAGCAGATTTAAAGAGAGACATCAAAATGATCTTACTCGTGCTTCTTATAGTAAAAACCAGCACCTATTTTCACATGTTAATGGCATTCCAACTTGTGTATACAAAGGATAAATTAGTTAAGAGGCAAAAGATATGTATGAATAAACAACTGGTACCATTAAGACATATAGGTTTATCCTCAACACACCAGTAGTAATGTATACTTCGATATATAATCCATTGTTACAGGCATGTGATTATAAAAGGTATTGTTTAATAAATGTTGAAAGGATAAATCTTTCCATATAGCATTGCTGAGCAAGCACGGAATATTTTGATAATGAAATGTTATCGAAATAAGAACTAATATGGAAGTAAAAGACATTTTTAAAAGACCTACACAGTCCATATCATATACAATCTTATATATTTACTCATATAGATAAACTATAGGCATAAATGTGAGCCTTATACTGCTCATACTCTGCACATATATAAAAAGGAAAAGGAACATTTTACTTAATCAAGACTAAAATATGTTGACATTGTTCATGAGAGATGGAAAGTGGGAGAGAGAGAAAATTATATGGAATCATATTGCAATAGAGGAATCCAAATAGTTTTCAATGTTACCTCAAAATAAGTTATGGTGCTTACATATTTGGTGTATAATTGCTTAACCATAATACTGAACACATACATGTTTTGAATAAAAACACCTAACTCAATATGTATACGTTTCATTATATACCAGTTGTATATCTATTTTATAACTTTGAGATATATATACATATAGCTTTGCACTGTAACCTCATAGTTAGCTATTCTTAGTAAGTTCACATCTAACTGTATAGTAGCCAAAATCTGAAGAGTGTTTTTTGCTAATGTTTTAGTCACATTTATCAATTTAAGGCAGAAGCACTTGATAATAGTAGACTATTATTTCAAGGATGGATGAAGGTTGTTTAGATGACAGACTCATCAAACCATGAATCAAACATTCCATGTTTGGAATTGTATATAGTTTGGAATGTTTTTTAGTCATGTTTATTTTATATTATATGTCCATAACAAAACTTTTGATACCTAAATGTTTCCATAAAAATGTTTTCTTATAAATGTATGTCTTTAAATGTCAGTGGTCTTAATAACCATATAAAAAGAGGAAGTTTGGCTAAATATTTGAAAATAAGGTTGATATAGTATTTCTACAAGAAACCCATATAATAGAAAGTGATTTAGATAAAATGTCTTTTAGTGTATATACAATACTTGTGGAATCACATTATCAGGCTAAAAGAAGAGGCACTATATTACTATGGAGGAAATTTTATATTATATGTCCATAACAAAATTTTTGATACCTAAATGTTTCCATAAAAATGTTTTCTTATAAATGTATGTCTTTAAATGTCAGTGGTCTTAATAACCATATAAAAAGAGGAAGTTTGGCTAAATATTTGAAAACAAGGTTGATACAGTATTTCTACAAGAAACCCATATAATAGAAAGTGATTTAGATAAAATGTCTTTTAGTGGATATACAATACTTGTGGAATCACATTATCAGACTAAAAGAAGAGGCACTATATTACTATGGAGGAAATCATTACCATTATCTAAAATAACTGATTCATATTCAGACAAAAATAGCATGTTATGTTTATTTATTTTAGAAATAAGTAGAAAGCAAGTCACATTGGTTAACACATATATCGGATATCTGGTATCGGTGCTGAAACAGTAAATAAATACTTGAATTGACTATAACTAGATCTAAAGGTGATATAATTTATACAGGATACTTTAATTATATCCTTTCCAAGAATGACACTACTAACAGTAGCAATTTTAGACTCTCAGCTCCAATCAAAAAACTAAATAATTTCATCACTAGTTCAAATCTGAGAGATATCTATGAAATAAAAGAACCAAATTCCCTAAAATGTACACATTACTCCTGCAGATTTGGTACCCAAACAACTATAAATTAGATACTTGTTACTGATAACCTATTTTCTAAAATACAAGAATTTTGATAAGTTCATGTCCAATATCTGACCACAATGCTATTTTCTTTAAAATTAACATTAAACCAAATAATTTGATCTTTTGGCAAAGAATACCAACATACATAATTAAAATTAGTCGGTTTAGAGAATGGATTTTAAAAGAAATAAAACAATTTCTTGACATCAATGATGATAACAAAAACTGCAAAAACTGTAGTCTGGGACACATTAAAATCTTACCTATTTGGTAAAATTAAAACATGGTACTTAAACAAGCAAAAAGAATGGGAAAATTAGCTAATAAGAATACAGTCTAAAATTGATACATTAAAGAGAAGGTTAAGCACTCAGGACATAAACTCAAACTCAGAAAATTAAAACAACTAAACTTAAAGTACATAGAAATTTTGAATCATAAAGTTGCAATAAATCTAGAGAGATTTAAATTACAGTCTTATTCAGTTAACCTGAAAAACATGCATAGAATAGCAGTGAAATCAAAAAAATCTAACAAATGTTAAGCATATAAGGGAGATTATGAATAAAACTAAAAGTAAACCTAAATATGTGACAGATTTAAAAGAAATTTAAGAAATATTTAGAAAATACCATGAAACAATAAATAAAACTAATTCAGATATTAGCAGTAATGTCTCAAAAGATAATTTCTTGAAGGAAAATATAAACAAAAAATTATCAAAAGAGCAAAATATTAAATTATTCAAACCAATAACTTTAAAAGAACTAAAGGAAAGAATTCAAAGCCTTAAAAATAACAAAGCTCTGGGCCTAGATGGATTAACAGGAGAAATACACAAATTACTGCCAGATGAAGCATTAAAAAAATTACTAGAAGCATTTGAGGATTTCAGAAAAAATGTAAATTAATTTCCCTCTTGCAAATATGCCATGATAGCACCTATTCTAAAACATGACAAAGACCCTAAACTTGTAACCTCTTATCATCCTATGTTATTATTGAATGTGGATTATAAAATCCTCACATCAATTAATGCCCAAACTAATAGCAGATGACCAAACAGGCTTCATCATAAATAGGAAAGTTCAAGACAATGTTATAAGATTGTTATCTTTATTGGAATATGGAAACAAAAAAATGAAAGAACTGTCAATTATTAGTCTAGACCTAGACAAGGCATTCAATTCCATAAACTGGTCCTATTTATTTAAATACTGGAAATATACAATTTAGCTCCTGAATTTATAAATCTTTTAAACAGATTATATGGACACTCAATATCATATGTCAAAATTGGTGCTTTCTTGTCAGATCCACTCAAAATCCTAAGAGGCACCAAGCAAGGTTGCCCTCTGTCACCCATGTTGTTTGCTTTATCAGTGGAACCATTGGCCAGTTATATAAGAGCAAATTCAAATATAAGTAGTTTTTCTGTTAACCCAAACTATAAATCCAAATTACAACTTTTTGCAGATGATATCTTACTAATGATTGGTGATATAAAATCTTCTATTGAGCACATTATAAAATACCTACAAACTTTCAAAGAGATTTCAAGCCTGAGTTTTAACCACAACAAAACAAAAGCTTTACTATTAAATAAAAAAACAGACAATGTATTGTGAAAACATGGTGAATTTAATTGGACAAATGACTCACAAATACTTAGGAGTAAGTATAAAATCAAACTGGAATGATGCCATAAAAACAAACTATAAAAATTTAATAATCACAGTCAAATAATATTTAAACAAATGGAATAAAATGTTATTCAATACTGAGGAAAAGCTACAATTTAAAAAAATTATAATATTACCTAAAAATATAATTTTTTTCCAAACATTAATTGCCTCTCCAACTAAAAATATCAATGAAACAACTAGGCTCCATGTTAATAAAATTCTTATGGTCACCTAAAAAGCCGAGAATTGGCTATACATGGCACTATAGAAACTAGGATGATGGTGGAATCGCATTCCCAAATTTAGAGCTTTATGCAGAAGCAATCATTCTGAATGAGATAAGTAAATGCTTAAACCCTAAATATAGTTCAAATTGGAAGAACCTCCATAAAAAATATTTTGTTTTCTAACATAGACACAAAGGCAGAGAATAATATGTTCTTAGAAACCAACAAAATCTTTCTAATACTAAAAAACATCTATAATAATAAAATTAATGAAAAACTTCCTTCTTTTGTCAAATACATATTAACTAATAAAAAAAATAATGAGCAAAAACTATATGACAAAAAATTTCATAATTTTAATGTTTCCCATAGCATGCACAAATGCATGTCTTGACTCCTTCAATATAAGCAAAATAAAAGACATGAAGGAAAATGGATTAGTATTCTGGCACCAATTTTTTAAGCAATAATAGCATACATGATCCAAATTTCCTTATGGCCAGATACAAGATAAATCATAACAATTGGTTAAATATACAAACATTCAGGGAATATATAGTTAATGAATTTAAAACACACCAATTGACCAGTGTAGCATCCTTACCTAAAAAAATTCACTCTTTTGTGAAATAAATACTTTGAATAATAATAATAATTTCTTATTATCAAAAATATATAAAACTTTAAGAGCTGACCTACAAAACATAGAAGTTTATTTATGGAGTTACACAGAAAAAATAAATAAATTCAGTTTTTCAGAGAATGTGAAAACATTAATACTAAAATCAATTAATAATACAACGTCATCTCCCTTTTGGAAAATCTTCACATGGAAATTTATACATAGAACTTTTATTACTCCACATAAAGTAGCAATAATCAAACATTGGCATCAATAAATGTTGGAGATGTGAAGAAACATTATGTGCAGATTGGGAACATATGATTCTTAAATGTAAAATTGTAACCCCATTCTGGTCAGAATTTAAAAACTTCATAAAAGCATTGTGGTCAGATAGGTGTGAGGTTTCGGACTCATTATTGCTGTTTAATGCACTGATACCAGCAAACATCCCTAAGATACAAGTGCATTTCTTTGGTCTCTACTTGCAATTGCAAGGAAGGTTATAACTGTAAATTAGAAAAGCAAACATATCCTCTTATTCACAGATTTTATATCATTAGCTAAAATTGTATGTAATAGGGAATTGCAAACTGCAGACTTAAGAACCATAAAAGTGACAGCGTCTATGTCATATTATCATATGATGTAAATAGCGAATGCTATTTCATCATACCAATAATATCAAAACAGCCAAATATCAAATGGAACAGCAAATTTTTTCCCCAGGGAAAAATTTTGCTGCTCCGTAAAAAAAAAAAAACTGTGCCCCCCCCCTACTTAAATATACCAACTTCGAGATTGCACCATAGTGGAGGAAATGGCAAAGTCCCGAAGATGGTCCACCAAATTTTTTCCCTGGGAAAAAATTTGATGTTCCGTGACTTCACTATTTTGCCATTTCGACAGTATCGGATCAACTAAATACCATTTGTTATTTAGTCCATTCTATAGTGTCATATAAACACAAGTGACACATAAGAAATTATCTTGGTTAAAACTTAGAAAATAACTAGATAAAATGTAACTAAAAGAAAGACAATGTATATGTTATGGGCATTGTATATAGTTGTTTATTTTATGATGTTTCAAATATATTTTGTCTGTAAATTTATTCATATCTTATGAAAATCAACAGAAAAAAAAAAGAAAAAAGAAAACATAGAAGTATAGTTCATGAAGATGTTACTATGGTTTGTTTTCTTTTCTGTTAATGTAGGAGTACCTATGTAATTGTTTAAAATGTAAATATTTAATAAATATGTTTTAAAAAACTAATCAGTATGACTGCCACATGTTACAAGGTAGAGCTGTGCATAGTCTCCCTGCACTATTATGTGTAATATGGGGTGACATTTCGTACCACATTATCAGGGTAACAGGAAATTTTGTGCATTGTGCTGTACAGTAAATTGCCACAAAAATGTGTAGAACCAACACTGTAATGTTAATATATCACAAACTCTGGGTGTGTAATGTACCAAGTTACATTAGCAGCACTGCAAATTTGTCTTAATGGAAGACATCTCTATCTACAAATCATATCACATAAATAACAGCAAACATACTTTTAGCAGGCACATGTAGATACATTTTTCAAGCACATATGACAAGTACGATGATGGATAAAACATTACATTTTATTGCTAGTAGGGCACAAATAGCCATCTCTTACTATGTGAAAAACATTAACACCTGGTGTCATAGCCATCTCTTATATGTGCAAAACATTAACAGCTGGTGTCAAAGCCTTTTGCCATGGAAGACCTATATAATACACAGACAATGAATCCTCGGGTAATATATAGGACTATAAAGTATAGCCACCAACAACACCAGATGCAGAGACACCACAGGTCCACACAGATGCAGTATTATGCAATTCTCCAAATATCAAGGATGTAATATAGCCAATCATGCAAAATCATATACTGAAAACAAGCCAAGGTTCCCTGTGTTTTGTCAAATTACAAAATGTCAAAACCAATTTTATATGGTGGGCAAGCCCTCCTAAATCTTCCACACCCCCTGCTAATTAAATATACCAACTCCAAGTTTGCACAATAGTGGTGAAAGTGCAAATTCCATTTTCAACATTTTGTGGTTTCAGTATTTTCTACCTTCAATATTTTGAACATTTGACAAAACACAGGGGACCCTGGATTAATACATATTTGTGATGCCTGCTTTGTGATGAAAAACAAATCAACACACCTGGCATAGCAACTCTGAAGAAATGGGAATGCAATACAAAAAATATGGTTTAAGAAAATCATGCTGGTGATAATATATAAGACAGGGAAAGGTATAGATAGTTTTGTCTATGGCAGAAACACAAATCACTGCAACTACATACATAAAATGTACACTTTGTCTTAAGTGAGCTATGAAGAGGCAGATGCAGTATGTACCTTGGCTAAACTGTGCACAGTTTCCTGAAATATGCACACTGCAACATGTACAGTATAAAAATACCAACATATGTTTGCTTGTGTGCTTGTTTCTACAAGGGAACATTGACTGCACATGTAAACACAGGCATGAGAACTACAAGAAAGGAATTACAAAAGGAAAATAAAGGTACTCCACAAATAGCAAAAGATACATCACCACACAGTAGCAAACAAAACAAATAAGTGTATGACCATGAGTTTGGGTTATAAAAATGTATATTCTTTGGTGTGCCCAAGAAAAGGTGAACAGTTAAACATGAAATTAAAGATTCTAAGCAAGTGTTACTAATGCCGAAGTTATGTGCACTTATGATGGCATGTTTTTCAGTGTCTACAGATATAGTGAATCTGTGCCACGGTCTCTTCCCACTAGCATCTGGTTGTTGCTGTGTGCTGACATTAGCAGCTATGCTACTGGAATCAGTCTTCGTGTCACTGTCTTGTGGTCCTTTCTTTGTTGATGCCAGTCATAGATGGGTTTTTGTAGCAGTGGGGAAGGATGATTGTGGAATAGGTGGAGGCAGACATGGATGGAGATGGAAAGAGGAGGAAGAGGAAGTAGTGGAAAGGATGAAGACCAAGAAGCAGTGCAACAGGAGAAGGTAACTGTGAACTGTAACTATGAACTGTATGTTCCTAAGAAGAAATGCCTCTCAGCTGTACAATGCAATGCTCCATTGCCAGTCAGTTTTAACTCCAACCTCATCACTAGTGTGAATTATTTGCAATGTTTGCTGTATTACTTGTAAATGTCTTGCTCAAAACTGCAACCCTTGTATAAATATAATCTTTAAACTATTGTAACCTAGACTGCTATTGGAGCTTTTCTCCCCAGGACTCCACTGAAAATGGGTTCAAATGGCCCAATGGACTATCCTGGTAAACCAACTGCAAATAAATACATAAATAAATAAATAACAGGCAGAGGCCCTCTTCTTAGATTTTGACATAGATGTAAAGCATATAGGGCCCCTTTGGGTATAGGGAGCTATAGTGTCCCACCTGATCGTACAACTTCACATGGTAAAGGAGGTATGGTTTAAAATATGCTGTGCCTATTTTAATCTGGACTGGGTCAAACTGTTGCATATGCACTGCATTGGCCATACTTGGCACCATGGTACACTGAATGTCCCATGCATCACCTTACAGTCAATCCACATTTTCAGCCATTTGTCTAATGGTCTGCTCCACCTGGGAGGACCTCAACATCTGATAAAGATGCCAGAAGGAATTTCCTCCACCCATTCAGCCAGCTGTTTCCATGCTACATGATGGGAAGGACAGATTGATCTCTCAGCCACCTTCTCCTGAATGAACTGTACAGAAAAATGATATGCGTGTGGTAATGCATCATCACTCATGGATACATTAACACAACAATTTGTACAGTGTCATGCACACTTAAAACATATAAATGTTTACTTGTCTGATCTGTTTCTTTGATTAGAACTAGACATTTCTGTTGCAGGACATGATGGTAATGCAGGTAACAGATTTTATAAGTGACCTTGGTCTTCCACACTAGTTTGTGCAATAGTCCAACTTAAGCAGATATGCATGTACTTACATGCCTCTTAAGAATGTGGGAATATGTCTGTCTTGATGATGTTGGGATGCCCCTGAAGATTCAGAATAATCCCAACACTGGTGATAAAAGCAATGGTAAAAAGGGGCTGCTTCTGCTATACAACATCTCCAAGACATGTTAGCTGCAATGAGGAAAGACCTCATTATCAGATAATTTGCATGTCTTTGAATCACCAATAAGTACTACTAATGCTAATCAGCAATTTCCTGCAGTAGTTAACACTGGTGGCCCATGCATTGCACTGGAACAGGCACCCCCCCATTCACTCTCCCACATACATACATATGAAAAGTCAAACACACACACACACACACACACACACACACACACACACACACACACACACACACACACACACACACACACACACACACACACACACACACACACACACACACACACACACACACACACATGCCTCCTACGTGCCCCTGAGTTGTTAGAATGGTTCCAATATCCCCTTCTTAGTTATTTTTCCCTGCGCTTGAAAATTACAGATATTTATAGCCAGTCAGTAATGGCAGACCTTAGGTTTTCATTTTTCTTAGTGTTCATAGACTGCATATTGATGCCAGAGGTGATACTCTTAATTTTTAGGTCAGTACCAATAACAGTTTAAATAATCTCTCTGGTATCATCTAGCGTTCATCCACCATTGTACTGAAGTCTGCCCCTGTTCCTCATGACCGATGGACTGTTATAATCATGGCAGACATTACAGCTTCATAATAATCATGTAAAAATAACACAAGTACACTAATGGATGAGTAATAGATTAATGCTCCTGCCTTCTGTGTAAAAGAGTACAAGGTTTGAAACCTCACTCTCCTTTTTGTATTTCTTTTATTTTAAAATACACTTAGATAATATTTTACAGTATCCATGGTCTATATTTGTGGGGTAGAGGGGGTACAGGACTAATACTCTCTGTATAAGGTGAGATGGTGCAGGGTTTGAATCCCTTTTATTGCTTTATTGGTCTAGTGAAGCCCCAGGAGGCTGTTGTCTTTCTTTTTTTTTAATTACGTGCCATTAAAACAAAATATTAAGCATTATCATGGTGTCCAGTGTTCCCATTTATCCATGTCTTTTTAAAATGTTAATAAGACACAATATAAAGAGTAAGCCCTGGTGGCTAGTGTCCTCTCCCCAACCCACTTCGTTTTTTTGTTCTATTTGACTTTAAGGCATGATATGCAGACTGTCTATGGTGTCTAGTGTTCCCTTCCCAGCCATATTGTAGGACTTGCTTGTTAGTCTTGGGGACTGTATAGAGAGTATATGGATAGGATAGTCCTACACACACACACACACACACACACACACACACACACACACACACACACACACACACACACACACAGACACACAAGTCAGAAACACACACAGACACACACACACAGACACACACACATACACACACATCAGAAACACACACACACACACCCACACACACACCCAACTGTACCTGTTCTCTCAACAACTACCTCTACCATGTTAAGTGAACATGAGCTAATAGCAGTGTTCATTAACACAAGTGACCAGGAGCATCTGTTTTACTTTACTGTGTGTAAATATCTTACTGCAAGCATTTCTGTGGGAAAGCGTATGGTTACATAGCATATATATCTCGACCAGAATGACCTATTAGCATTTACCATGGATGCAGAGACAGCGTAGAATGGTCCTGCATGTCTTCATATCAAAGCACAGTGGTAGGGTGGTCTCTGAATCGGAAATGGTTACTGCAACATGGTCTGAATCAGCCCCAACATGTATGTGGGAATTTCCCCATCATCCTGACAAAATTACCACTAGTCAGTATGAAAACCACCTGATATCACCCCTTGAAATAAACCATGCCTACTGTTACTAATCTTATTAACAGACCTAAACAATAAGTAATACATGAAGGTGCAGTTACAGAAGGGTACAAATGCAATGTGGGCCACAGTAACAGTAGCTTAAGTTTTAGACATACAGTTAAGAATGATGTTAGGGAAATTTTACAGAAAAAAAAAAACAAAACAAAGAAACTGAAATACCTCATGCATGCATTCTCCTGAGCAATAGCAGATCTTAACAAGATGCAAATACTGAGGTCTGCCTACATATATAAACTTCTTGTTTATGCCTCAGATTCTGTTATATTTTCACTTATATTATCTGTAGCACTCTTTGCTTCTGTTAAGTTTCCATAGTGTGCTTTTATAAGGAAGTATGTTTATCTATTTTTGGAAAATGACATGAACTTGATATTGCATAGATAAGATTTGATCACCACACATCTGTTATTTATAATTTGTTACATTCTGTACTATAGAAGACTGGGGGTTTTGCTAAATATTTCATGAAAGTTCCAAAATGCCTCTCTGGGTGTGTGAACTGGAAACCAATTATAGATTTTTGCATATTCAGAGATGTTTGTATTATTTCATGCATCATGTTTTGATTCTCCATGACTTGTGTTTTCTCTTAACGTCACATGGACTTGCTACCATACAGCATCCTATAATCTTCCATGGCGAATGAATATTTCTAACCCATAGGCTAACCATTTTATATTAATGATCCAAAATCATGTGTCTTTCTATAGCAGCACTAGGTCTCATATAAGGCATGTAACAGGCTATATTCTCTGCATAACTTAACTAACTTGACAAGATGTGTTTCAACCCGGTCATTTAATAATTACAGAAGCTTTGTTTCCGGTATCATGGCAGACCTACATTAGTAAGCAAACTGTCTAACATAAACCCATTTGTTCCCTCTGGTATCAGATTAATCCCTATGAAACGAGAGATTAATTTCCAGAGATTAATGTTTTCTAATGATATATCAATGAGAAACAGTAAAAGGCTTATACACACAGAAGCAGTTAAATGTCAGGCAAAGACAGATTGATTATTATTGATAACCAGCTTCCTGTACATATTCCCAAATACTGAAGACAATAATGGGGATAAATAAAAAAAGTGGTCACATTTTTCTCAGTATGCTTTATGTGAACGTCCATGGTGCCTCTCTATCTCCTCAAAAGTGGATTGCAGTCATTCCAAACCAAGGAACAACGCTTTTCTTCCTTTTTCATACTGTTCCATACTTCCTTTAAATGGGAAAGGAAACAGGTTTGTGAAAATTCTGGCCACCACTTTAGAGAACTTTAATAGGAAGCTGCTTGATTCTGATCAACTTGGTTTTCTTAAGGAACGCACCCTCTCCCAAACTAGGTTCATCTAGCAATGTATGTCTTGACTGAAGCTAAACACTTGATTGGACCTTGACCAGTGGTTGCACTAGATTTTGAAAAGGCTTTGAATGGATTAACTGGTTTATCCTGCATTGTAGTTTATAGGTTAGAAAGTTCCACTCTCAGCGCCAGATTCAGGAAGCCTCCGTGTAAGAGTTATAACTCTTACACGGAGTCTGCAGTTAAACGGTGTGATGTCAGTATGTCATGCATATGCATGAGGTGCATGAGGCATGCTGAATCACACTGTAACTCTTACACGGTCCGTGTAAGAGAGTAGGGGGCGTGTCCGTAGGCTAAGCCCTGCAATCGGACACGCCCCCGGAAGTGTAGAATGGCTGAAAATAAACAGCCACGAGAGAGGCCATGGAAATGTAAATAAACACACTACACAACACATTCCCCCACAGACCATCAGTGTACAAAGTGAACAGATGCTATAAAATGAAAATAAAAACTGTTTTATTTTTTTTAAACCCGTAAATGTGTGCTACTGTGTGCTTCAGGTGCTGGGTGTGCTACTAGCGCAATTGCAGTTAGCAGGCAGTGGAGAAGGATATGAGAACTAAATATGCAAAGTAAGCCAAGAAGAAATAGCTTAGCGGTAGAGTTGCCGGCTTAAGAGTAGGCAGGCAGGGTTCGAGCCCACACAACAACCTTTTTTTTTTTTGTAAATAAGCACTAAAAAGGCCCCTGACAGTATTGTACAAATGTAAAAGTATACCCTTTTGTAAAATGGAATGAAATGGAGCATATATTTTGAAGTAACACAATAATATAAATATTTAGAAATGTACTGATAGCTAAGCTGCAGTGAGACAGAGTGCTTGTAGCTGAGTAGTGTTTAAAAAGCTGCAAATTGCTTGCCCATAGCTAAGCACTGGTTTAACAGGCTCAAACTGTGTGCAACTAGCTGTGCTCAGCTTAACATGTGTGTCACCAGCCAATTAAGGTTTATCCCAGCGCACACCGTTTGCGCGCCGCTCCCACAAGCTAACTGCCAGTGCGCATGCGTTAGCTCCGCGCAAACAAGCGCAGACCTGGTTTTAAGTGCTTAAAAGTGCTTTTGGCATGTTTGATTGACAGGTCCTCAACTCATTTCTAGACAGTCTTGAAAATTAAAAATCAGTGGTCAGATTCGAACCCAGGATACCATGCACTAGAGTCAAGGTACTAAACCACTAAGCCATGACAGCAGTACTTAGAAATGCAGAAATAGCATACATATAGGATATAATCCAGAATGGAGCATGATAAAGCAGTTTCTGTGAAGTAGATACAATTCCAAAATGGCCAATCATAGAAATGTGCGGGAAAATCGGCATATATAAGCCCCATAGGCGGGAATACACAGCAGAACCGATTGTAGAACAGACCTGCAGGCAGAATGAGTGGAGTAGGGGAGGGACGTTGCTTTTGAGCACAGCGGTGGGGCATTGAGGAGTCCAGATACATGGTCTGGCTCCTAGTTCACCATCATGAGGCCCAACTCATGCAGGGCCAGGTCTCATGGGGAGCATACAGGGCGGAGGCATGGGACCAGTTGGCTCATGATCTTACTAGTGCTACTGGCATACCACGCACTGGTGAGCAGGTCCGTCACCACCATGCGGACCTGAAGCGGCGTAAGCAAGACCAGTTGACCCAATGGATCCAGGAGGCCCGGGATACGCCCAACGCCCCACTACTGAGTAAGTTACATTTTACTTATGTATGTAAGGAATTCAACTAGCTGATACCATGGAGATGTGTATTCCAATATTACTTGTTTTGTATTACAGCTGCAGGTGTCCGCTCTGCGAACCAAAGGGCGCATGACCACAGGCTGGTGCGGCTGCGCCACCATGCAGGTTAGTAACCCCACATAGTACTTGTAAATAAATATTATAGTGTAGCACGTATCAGAACACTGCACTGTATTGATTAAAAGAAATATAATGTGCAAGCAAGAAGTGAAAGTCTGCAGGTATGGCTGCAACAAGTTCAGCAGTATGCAAGTGTAACTGGAAATATAATTGATAGAAATAAATAGTGCTGTAATACAGATGTCCCACCATTAATTAAATATAGTATAACCTGCAGTAGTCTCAAGAGTACAGCTTCAGAATCTGAGGTAATCACATGTGAGATATATCCCCTGTTGAAATGCTGAATCATGACAGAAGTGAGGCTGCTGGAAAGTGTTTGAATCACCACAGGTCTAATATGTGAACAAAGCCTAGAAGTACCAACCTGAACTGTGAAATTGCAGGATGTGTGAGAGTGACAGAAAGGGTCATGTATCAATAAATAAAGTAGTAATAACCCCCGAATATATAAGCCTGAGTGTGTCTCCACAGAACTAAATGCATGTGGGAATTACAAATTAACATCCCAAACTGATTTCAGTGTGTCTGAATCTTGAATGTTTAAGCCAAAATCTGTATATGGTGATGACAGTAAACAATTTGCAGATAGAATGAATGATTGTCTGACAAACTAAACAGCCATAGTTGTCCCCTGTCCTGTCATCGAAGTGTAGCAGGATGATGTATCTGATCAAATTCAAAATAACTAGGATAGTGATGTAACTGTAACAGGTCTAGCATGACAGTCAAATAAAAATCATTTTGAAACATCAGCCTCAAGTTAATTGTGTACCTATTACAAATGTATATCAATGTATAACTTATGAATGTGTCATCATTTTCTTTCTCCACCCACCCTATAATTGCAAATTAAAACACTCACTAAATATTGGTATGTGAACATTTCATTAACCATGGACATTTGTCCTGTTCACAAATATATGCATGTCTGTTTGTGCATGTGCCCTGTTCATACCTGCAAACCTGATGGCCTGTTGCCATTAATCAACCCTGCATGTTGTTTGATTGTGTATTTCCGTTCAAATAATGCATGTGATATTGATATGCCCGTTGTTCAATGGTGTTAATATCTGGGTGTTTGTTTAATGGGAATACCAATGCATGCTGTTACAACTAATTGGAATGGAATAATATGCCACTAACCCAAACTAACATAACATACCCACAAACCTAGAACGCTTGGGAAGGCAGGTCCCAGCGGACCCACCTCTCCCACCTCAGCTGGCGACTGCACCTGGCACTAGTGCCCAGGCTGGACCCTCCTCCGGTGGCCCTGTGCCACCTTCGGGTGGAAGCGCTGCAGGGGATGGGGCCCATCCCCCCTCTGCAAGCGTGGCCGGAGGAGTACGTCCACTCACCCTCCAAGGTGTCCGGTCTGTGGTGCGAAGGGAGATCCAAGACTCTGTTCTTGGGCCCCTACGCCAGCTCGAGGCTCGGGTGGCACAGCTTACGGGCATGGCCGTTGTCCCGCCTGCACAGCCCCCAGCACAGCCACGTCCTGGGCTGTGAAGGAACAGTGGCAACTGCCTATGGGTGGGGATATCAGTTCCACTGTTGCCATCTGTGGGCTCATGCGCCTTGGATATCCCAACCTCCGTCCCCGTCAATTGTGTAACCCCCCCACTTGTGTCATACACCGCCCCTGTATGCGTCTTGTCTGTCTTGTCTGTTAACCTACCCAGCCTACCTCCCCAGCTATACCGACTTCCTTCACCTGACATACCACTCTCACCTGAAAAAAAAAAAAGGGCACTCTGTACCCACAAAAAAATTACGCCCCATACATAGCTGTCCATGTCGCACACATGTCCGCTGGACATTGAAACTGTTAATTACAATTGGCTTTACAACAAATATTAATGTTGTCCTGACACCTCTCTCAGGGGTGGAAGGTTTCAAATGTCCCACCAAAATACATAGAAATACACAGCTGTTGCTGCTAAAGACATGGGCATCTATGGGCCTTACCCACATCCTTCCTGCAAATCCCACGCTTGTTTCCCTACTGTCTTACCCTCTTTGTGACCCCTTTTTCACCACTTTCCTGTCACCCCTTTTTCTTTTCTTTCAAAGAAAATAGCGCGGGTGTGCGCGTGTGTTAGCGGAGCTCACCGCCAGTGCGCATGCGTGAGCTCCGCAAATAAGCGCAGACCTGGTTTTAAGTGCTTAAAAGTGCCTTTATGGCACTTTGATTGACAGGTCCTGTACTCATTTTGAAAACCTGGAAAGAAAAATAAATTCCCACTGCCAGTCTCGAACCCAGGACCTTGGTAACATTAGTCTGTATGACCTACCACTAAGCCATGACTGCCATACAAGAACATAGTGCTAAAATAAATATAACATGTAATAGTAGGAATCAATATAAAGGCAATATAGGAGGTGTACTACCCAAAGCATTTCAGGTAGAGTTTTAATGGCTGAATTACTGGATTCCCACACTAGTTCAGTGTTAACAGAAACAGCCCTGCTAATTGTTAGCTTGTACATAATAATGTAAGGTAATGTACATATATGAAGGTATGTATATGTACACATACATACATATAAATATATATTAATACATATGAAATATAGTCGTAGGTGTCAGTATCCATACACACTCACTACAGGAAACAGTGAAGATAAATGCAGCAGCCAGAATCTGCAACACAGCCTGACTCCTGTGAGACCTACTAACCCCTTTACTGCTGAAAGGTGCCTCCAGCACTTTGATTGATAGACCCTGTACTCAATTTGAAAGCAAAATACAAGCATACTAGTAGGCCCTACCACAAGACCATTGTAACACTAGTCTGTATGACCTACCAGCAAGACATGACTCTCATACAGGAATATAGTGCTAAATAAGTGGAACATGTAATAGTAGGAATGAAGATAAAGGCAATATAGTATGTGTACTACCCAAAGCATGTCAGGCAGACTTTCACTGTCCCAATTACTGGATTCCCATACTAGTGTAGTGTTAACAGAAACAGCCCTGCAAATTGTTAGCTTGTACCCAATATTGTCAGCTAATGTACATATATGAAAGTATGTATATGTACACATATGTATATATAGCAATACATATGAAATATAGTCGTAGGCGTCAGTATGCATACACACTCACTACAGGGAACAGGTGGGAGAAATGCAGCAACCTGAATTCACAACACAGCATGAAGCATGAGAGATGTACTAACCTTCACACTCACAGAACATTTTCCAACAGCATACCAGCATGGTCCACGCCCTTACAATCTGAAAGGGCAACGCCTATCTCACATACCCTTTTATAGCACTGTCCTGAAATCACAGTGAGACATGCAATCAGTACACAACTGGCTGTATGCAATTAGCCAATGCTGCCTTACAATTGGTGCAGAGGCCATCACATGGACCTATGCAGATACCTACAAAAGCATTCAGTACCCACACTCCACACATGCAATACAGTCATTGCACAAACCTAATGAGAAAGAGAGAGAGAGAGACAGAGAGAGAAATAAAAAAATATACAGACAGCCAGCAGCAAAACCAGCAGCAGCAGCAGCAAACAGCAAGCAGCAAGCAGCACCACTGACACAGCAACAGCTGCCACAAACACAGGTAATGCAAAGTAGCAGGTTAATACTGTGTTTACTGTGACACCTCCAAATGTATCATAGTTCACTATCTATAGGTATGTCCATGAGATAGGTTGTGTGTACATAGTCCTGAAATATATACATATGTAATATTGCTGTACATGTTGCCCATACTTAAAACTTCCATAGCTTAGAACACAAGGCCAGTTGTGCATATGATGCAGTAGTTACCAGGGTCAGTAGAGGTTACTCCTCATTGGTGTGGGACCACTGTGTATGTATGGCACTGTTCAGGTACATATCCTGTAGTATGGCCAGGGATTAATATCAGACTGTCATGTGGTGCTATGTCCTCCAGGGGTGAACGTAGCACACATCCAGGGATACCATTTCGTAACAGTGATGCTATGTGTTCTGCAATGTTGAGGGTGGCCCTCACCTGGACATGTGAGAGGATAGGGAGGTTACAGTCATCTGTGATAACTAATACCGCATGTGTAGGAGAACCTGCACCTAAACTGTCTGCAACAATGTTGCCAATATCTGTGCATTTGGTGAATGTGAAGCATCTTAACACTGATGACCACAGATGCCTTGCCTTCATGTGAATCTGCCCTGTGCTGCAGTAGCCTCCTGCTATTGTTATACAATGTGCCTGTATCTGTAGTCCACTGGACAGGATAAATAAGTGGTGTGCATATGTTCTGGGTTAGATATGTGTGTGCACAGTACATGCAGTATGTGGGATGTCTGTGGTAAGCATATGCAAAGGGCCAGCAGTGTGTGTTGTGGCTTCCACTGGCCCAATGGGCTGCATGGATAGCATCACAGTCATAACTAGTGAATAACTGTGTAATTACATGCATACATAGCAAGGTAGTGTACTGTGCTTGTGGTGTTGTTGGGATATGTATATCCAGGCTGAGTAATGTGTGTCCACATCACAGGGTTGGATGGCAACACACATCCAGTATGTAGGGATGAACACCCAGAGTGTTTCAGATGTGTCGCCTGTGCAGAAATATCTGGCCATTACCTGTGCATCCCCTACAACACACACACATGCAACATATGGCAGAAGTACTATAGCAGTACACATAGGTTCATAGGTTCATACTAGGCTATTTGCCCTAGGGCATTGATAAGCCTAGTAGAATGTGTTTGTCTTTCGCCACCCAATTACAAGTTATGCTGCTATGCCCTTGTCCGACGTTAGTATACTGTGCCTCTGTCTAACAGTGACATAGAAGTGATACCTGGGGTACAACTATGATCTCCATCCACTCATCCAGATTCCTATGGAAGAGAGTCAATGAGGGACTCTGCCTAACCTGTAGTGTGAGTTCATTACAGAGTGAAGGGAGCCTCTTGGTTAGGAATATGCCCTCCAGCATGTCCTATTTATGTCAGTGCTGAGGTTCAGGTCTCCTGAGCATGTGGCTGTATGGGACTCTGATTTCCTGAGGTGCAGCATGTTCATTACTGCTGGGTAGGACATGGCTGTATATGGCACACAGATTGCCTCTGAACAGGCAGTATGCCACTGAGTCCAGCTGGATTTCCTTTAACTGGGCAGCATATGACATCTGTTTGAGCCATTTCATCCTCTTGATGAGGTACTGTTGTCCTGTACCAGTTGCTGTAGGTGTCTGGTTAGGTACATCCCAAAAGGTGCATTGTACGCAATTATAGGCCTGATGATGGATGAGTAAAGAGGCACAATGACCTCCCCTGCCATACATGTGAATCCCTCATGATTAGCTGGGCTATATAACATGTCTTTCAATCCACGTTGGCCATGTGGTTGACAAATGACAGACTGCTATCATGTTTGTTCCCCAGGTCCCCAATTACGTCTTCTGTACTCAATGGCCTAACACCTATGTGGTACTTTGCCACCAATGTGGAGGTGTGGGAATCTGCGTTGAATATTGATACTCCCCCTCCTTTGTTCAAGTGTTGGGGCCGACAAGAATGGTAACAGCTATAACTTGGTAGTGCTGGTGTGCTCCTGGGAAACCTGAAACAGGTTTATGTTACTGCACAGATATCGATGTCCATAATGCTAAGTAGGGTTTTGAGTGCGTGTATCCTGAGGTCTAGACTTCTGGTGTTGAGTAGCATCACTCTTACTTCCTCATCCTTTGTGATACAAATGGATGTGGGTTTGCCTTATGAGCCTTGCCTAATACAGGCACTATGGGTGTAGCAAGAGCCTCCGCCAAAATCCAATAGGCCAGGGGTGACAGGTGCAAGCTGTCCCTAGCAAAGCATACCACCCCAAGATGACAGGCATTGGCACACCTGTGAATGACACCAGTATGTCAGTCAATTGTTGGAAGGGATCATCGTGCCTTGATATTGTGGCATCGTTCTTGGTGAGGGTAAGATGCTACTCAAGGTCAGGGTCAAACTGTCTTGGGCTACATGCTCAGAGAGCTCCGTACTGTCTCATGTCATGTAGTCCAGGGAGGTATGTGTCAGGTCATTCACACCAGCATGGACATTGACTGAGTCATACCTGTACTTGCCTTGGAGTTACTTGAGTGTTTGTGTTATGTGGCGGGTCGTAGTGCCCGACAGGCTGCACACTGTGACCCTCACCTCGTTAAGCCTGGTGAACGTGATGTCAGTGTGCCTGATGATAGAGGCACCTAGTACAGGTGTATGAGGTGTGTTGTTTACTGTTAATGGCTGTGAGTGTTCAGCACATTGGCTTTGTGTGATATGTGTTGCACGTGTTTGTTTCCGTGGTAGTGGTTGCTTGAGTGTCTGCTTAGGAGGTCTCTGCTGCATAGGCAGACCTGTAGTCCGAGCCTACGAGTATGTTCATGTGTGATCATGTGTTAGTTCTGCTGTCGTGGTAGGTCTATGTGAGACTGGAAGTGTAGTGAGTGTGGTTTCCTTCTCCACCTGACTGGTTATGGCAGTATTGAGTAGAGAGAGCCTAGCCTCCAGTTTGGTATATGGTTGCATCACTCACATGAGTTTGAATTTGTTGTTAGGAGGAGGGGTTGTCTGTGTACATGCAGCTGTTCTAACATTGTCTCTGGATTACCACACTCACCAGCTGGACTGGGGAGGAGACTGACAACTGACCTTTGGACATGCTAGAATACTATTGTGAATTCCGTAATAATTGAAAACAAGGTCCAGTGGGGAGTGAGGGTGTACTGATATTACCTACTACTGCTGACTGATATAATAGCTTCAGTGAGCAAGTGCCAGGTAACCTAAGTGCAATGTGTCACAATTAAGTAAATGCAACAATGACAAGCAGTCACTTGCTGTCATGTGTAACATGGAAATACGTACAGTAAGCAATGCAGATATCAGTAGTGAGTCACAGAAGTGTTGAGAAGCTGTGTATTATGTGGAAGTAGCGTACCAGTGAAATAACAAGCTAACAAATAACAAGCATATAAACAAAGCTAGATTCAGGAGGCCTGGATGTAGTGTTTGCTACAGCAAACAAGGTGTACCAATGTCAGTAAGATACAGCTCAAATATGCAGGCACTATAAACCTGAAACCAGATGTCCCCAGCTATGAATGGCAGAGTACAGCCTATTGTCACACAAGAGTGCAGACCACAAACCTTGTTAATGTTAAATAACTGGCCTGAAGGCCAACTGCCTATACCAGAACTAATACACTTGGACACTGGGCTCTCAATCAGCAGTTCCCAACTTCAAAGGATGAAAGATATGTGTCCTGCCACCACAGTGCTTGCCACAAACCTCCCTAATGTAAAACAACTGGTCTGAAGGCCAAGTGCTTAGTCCAAATGACTTAGAATGATAGCTACACTTTAATCAAGTTACAACCAAGCAGTAATAAGTACAATTTAATACTCCCTGTATAGAATGTGTACCATGTATTGCTGAGATACTATGCTGATAACCTGTTTGTGTACCTTTCCAGGGAACATGGCTCCAAAAGGAACCCGCATATTCTGCTGCAGAGGATGAAGTGATCCACCAGAGCCTGGTGCGTGACTATGCCATCCTGTTCTCACGCACCACCCAGAATCAGCAGGAGAGGTCTGCACTGTGGCAAAATCTTGTTAGCAGGATAAATGATGTTGGCATGCATGATAGGACATATGAGCAGGTGAGACATCACTGCAGTGATTTGATTAGAAATGTCCGCCAGCGTGCTGCAGATATCCGCAGGCAACAGGTTGCCACAGGTGGGGTGGCCACACATCCCCCCCTCACCAGACAGGAGGGGCTACTGCTAAGTGTTGTGGATCCAGCCCCAGAACAACAACAACAACAGTCATGCATCATGATGGAGGTTGGATCCACACAGCAGCAAGACACCGAGCGTGCAGGTAAGATGCCATATTTATTTATTGTTATTACTTTTACATTTGTTGACCGAGATAGTCTAGCTGGATATATGTCCATTTTCAGTAGAGGCCTGGGGAGAAAAGCTCCACACATAACATAATAAAGGCAGACAGACAAGTTGTTAATACAGACATCCAACATAATAGAAATATACACCAGCTTGTTAATTAAATCAACATACATTTAAGGAACTCAAACAGTTTAAAGTCATACACAATGTACTGTCGGTTTCAAAGCAATTCTACCTAAAACATAACGGTTATGCAATAAGGCAAAAGCCATATAGATAATAGTTAAAGCTCAGAAGGGTAGAGAAGTAGAAGGAGTATGAAAGATAAAATAATAGGGAAGAGGCAGGAGTCAAGAAGGGAAGTGAGGAAAAGAAGGAAGACAGTCAAGAGGAGGTGGGAGGGATGGGAGAAGTAGGTCAGAGCATAGAAGGACATCAAGGGAAAGAAACAGGGTAGAAGCTAGTTTTTATGCACAATGAGGGGTTAAAGGTAAAGAGAGGGTGGGGAGAGGGACGTTAGCCTGAGTACTACAAGAACAAAGCCAGTGGTTTTGGAAGTACAGTTTGAGTTGTTGTTTGAAGAGAGGTAAGGGTGAGATTAGAGTTAACTCCTGGTATGTACATATGACTGTTCTGTACACTGTTACTTCATGCACGCATAAGGTGTGCATGTGGTATGTATCTGTCATCATGATATGTAATTGTGCATGTGTGATACAGACATTATGAGCAGCTGATGTGTATAAGGGAACTAGTGTACTACTGTACTGTATCATGTGCAAAACAAATGGCACACTTGTGCCCACTGACATTACTCTCTTCATACTTCCAGGTCCCTCCCATCTAGCAACGAGGCAGGCCATACATGCTGGTGAGTGTGTTTAACATTACCTGAAAAACAATTTATAATACTAGTAAGAGTAGTGTAACTCTGTAGTATACATGCTGGTGAGTGTGTTTAATAATACCTGCAATACCCAGTTTAACAATATTAAGAGTAGTGTAACACAGTACTGATGTGTGTGTTTACTGTGGGGTGTGCATGTGTGCGAGTGTGCCTGTGCCCATGTGTGCATGTGTGTTTGTGTCCATGAGTGCATGTGTCCATTTCTGAATGTGTGCATTAGTATTGAAGTGCATCTCTGTCAAATATGTGTTGAGACTGTAATCTGTGTTCCCTGTTTTCCTCCCGTAGGTTCTGGTGCTGCTCTGGTGACCTGCAGCAGGGAACCTGAATCTTGTGCCCCAGGTACTGATGATGATGAAATGTCTGTAATGGTGCAGGAAGGTGTGTCTGGGTCCGCCATTGGTCAGCCAATTGACAGTACACAGCTGTCAACCCGTCAATGCGCACAGTCATCCTGCCGTTACATCCTTTGTCACCATTGTCCCTAGGTGATGGACAGTATGCAGTGGGCATAGATCAGGGTAATGTGGTACCTGTGGTACATGCATCCCCACAAGGCAGCCATGAGCAGGGTCCTCCAATGGTACCACGCAGACAGTCGCCCATGGGTTCTCGTGGGGGCATCCGTGGCCGTACTGCCTCTGGCCGACGTGCCCAAGGAGGTATGTCAACCTCCACTATGTTTCGGACTGTTATGCAGGCACAGGCACGTATGGAAAGGTACACCAGACAGGGTCTGAGGGAGCTGAGAGCATGTCGCACAGCCATGACAGACGGCATGCGTGACGTTGCGAATGCTATCCGTAACCTCACAGATGTCGTTGACAGACGTTGTGGGGACATACAACAGCTGCTCCACAACCAGATGTCCATGGGCCAGGGCGATGGTGTGCGTTTGCGACGTCGACGTGGCCGTATGCCAGCAACAGCACCAGCTGGCAGTGGCCGCGGACGACAACAGGCCCACTCACGCACCTCAAGTGCCAGCACCAGCCCCAGCAATGCTGGGTCTGTGCTGTCATCAGACGCCCCAGGAGACCACGTGCACGTGGCTCTGGACAGTCCCAACAGGGAACTGTGTCCAGTCAACACACCCCTGCTTCCGATGACAGTACCCAGTCTGGGTTAGTACCGGATACGGCCCGTAGCACCCTGCCAGGCACAGGTACCGTGTCCGTGCCCACAGACACTGATCTGGATGACCTGACAGGTGCAGTCTGTGGCTGTCCACAAAACCCTGTACATGGCAGCCATTATGTGGGACTGTGTGCGTGCTTACACACATGCAGAAATCTAACACCTAGGGCAAACACATACACACACACACTGCACCAACACTGGTCCACCCTGTACTGCTGCCCCTCACAAACACACATACACACACATGTCAATTGGTGTTACCAGTGGCTGGCTTGGGCATACCTAACCCACACCCTGTGCATATGATGACACTGTGCCACCTCCTGCATACTACAACATTGGTGCAGGAAAAGGTAAACACGTTGCTGATGCACAGGGTGACTACATAGATGTGTATAAGTAGTAACATGTTGGTAACTGTTCACTGTTCCACTATGATTGTGTGTATATCCCAGCAGTCCTGCTGCAGTAACTGTATGAATGTCCTCAATTGTTATCTGCACCCATACTACTTACCAAAGTGTACCAGCTGCACACCATCACATGCTAACATTGACTATGGGAATGCGCATCATGTGCTGTTATGTAGATTCAGCTATATGTATCTGTTCTGTCACACATGCATTTATACACACCCTGCTACCCCACACATGCACACGCTCACCTGCCATTCCCATTATTTATTACCCTACATGAGTAGCTGTCGATACATGACAGGTACACATTTGAGAAGTGCACTATGTTGTTTACTACCGATTTCCTCCTCTCTACCTGTACTCACAGGGTGCAGGCAAGCTCATCAGTTCAAAGGTGTAATGTGCATCAGGTACTGTGGTACCCTGATTGCCACATCAAACATGTTTCCCATACGGAAATGCACACACAGACACATCCCACATCCACACACTTGCCACATTCAGGCTTCAAAACACTATCTAGGTATATTCTGGTACATGTGCGTGTTACAGTAGCATGTAACACTATACTGAGTACTGGCAGTTGTCTGTTGTCATGTTGTTTGTATAGAGTAAAAGAATTGTTCGTTTATCCTACTTCGTTTTGTGGACATTACTTGAAGAAGTGTTACCTTACATGTGTTATTGGTACCACCACCTTCTCTTTTGTAGTTTTGTTTGTATAGGGTGCTGTCAACATCACTGCTTGTTAAGGGTAATGTGCACCCTGCAGTGCATAGCCCCATTTGGCAAAAGCCACATCCCACCCCCATCATTGTGCACACACACTAACCCCACCCACAGTAAAACACATACTTTCCATTTGCAAGATTCAAACCCATACCTAACTGTGTTATGACAGTAGAAGCAGACACATTAGCAGAGTGTGCTATTTGCATTAGTGGGAGAAATCCTTTCTAATGCTGTACTTAGAGGGTGCTGACATCATCTGTGTGTAGGAGGAGGGATGTGCACCCTGTAGTGTGTTCTCCCAGTTGGCAAAAGGCACTTATCCCTCCCAGCATAATGCACACACATAAACCCCACTCATACTAACACACATACATTCCCTTTGCAGGATTCAAACCCCTACCTAACTATGTTATGACACTGGAGAAAGACACATTAGCAGAGCGCTATACCTAATTACTGGAGGACTTTAATTCAGGTAATATAGTTATAGAGTCCTGACATCATCAGTGTTTCAAAGGGGATCTGCATCCTGTACTGTACTGTCACAGTTGCTAATAGGGCATTTCCCACACACACATCGATGTGTTCGAGGTTTGCATATGTGGGGATCCAGTACTCCAGTGTGATTAGTATATGGTTCGATTGCAACAATGAGGGATATACTTCCAGTGGTGAGCATTTTGTACTCATGTTTGTGATGATCAGGTCTAGTATATCTGCCCCTCTTGTGGGAAGGTTGATTACCTGTTCCATAGCTAAAGAATGTCTGATCTATGGGAACCCTAGAGCTTGGGTATTGTGGCTTGTGTAATGTTCACAGTCTATGTTTGGGTAGCTGACGTCACCCAGTATGATGGTGTTTGCAGAGAAATCTATACTCTCCTGTGTGAGCATGAAGGCTGTGTGGGAGTCCTGAGTTTGAGAGGGTGCTGTAAGAGCTCCTCTGTGTCTCTTTCCATGTGGTCCAGGGAGGTACGTCTCAGGTTGTTTGCACCAGCATGGACAATGACTGCCTCATAGTTGTACTTGCTGTGGAGTGACCTGTGTGCCTGTGTTATGTGGCACATTCTATCACCCGACAGGTAGCTAAATGTGACCCTCACCTTGCTCAGTCTGGAGGGCGGGACGACAGTCAACAGCTCATGTCAAGCATGTTCACACCCCTCATAAATGATGTGGAAACCTTCAAAGGCCCCAGGCCTGTTGAAAATATGGACCAGACTGCAGATACCTGTATAAAGGCATTCTATGGACACATTCAGGAATGCATGGATCATGAAACCACATATGAAAGCATGACCCAATCCTCCAAAGGCAGACGTCCTGTGTGCGGAACACCAGCCATAAACAAACTATACAATAGAAGGATGAAGCCACTACATGATACAACAAACTCCCAAAATGTGAAGGCATCACTGATGAGTATTGGAAGACAACTACAGGCACCCATACGATTGTCTAAGGCCATCTTTGAGAGAAGATTCCACAAGCCACTGAGGATAATCACAAGGCTTTCTGTAGTTATGTTAGGAACCTGGGTGGTACTACCCAGATATGCTCAGAGGTAATCCAAGATGTCACACGAAATACAAAACACACAGACATTGCCATCATCCTAGTGGACAGGTTCACTGCTGCCTTCTCCCCCCCACCACACCAAAAGGGCAAATATGTCTCGCAGCAGAGTGCTGCCCCCCCTGACATCACAGATGCTCAGGTAAGAGATGCCCTTCCCAAAGCAATAAACACTGCATCAATGGGACCAGACAGTGTCCCAGGCTGTGTCCTACATGAACCACAAGAAGAGCTACACCCAGACATAACACTACTGTTCAATCCCAGCCTTACTACACGATATGTGGCCAAAGAGTGGCGTACAGCAACAGTGGTCCCTCTACATTCAGGTGGTGCCTTAACGGATCCTGGACACTATTCGCCCCATATGTCTGACTAGCTTGGTCTGCAAAGCTATGGCAAGGATCATCATGAACCTCACATATATAGATATTGGGGACCTACAGACATGTCACCATACACAGTTTGGCTTTGTTAATGGCAGATCCTGCCTCTCAAACCTGTTTGATTTCTTTGAAACAGTCACCAAGGCCACTGTCAAGGGAAGGAGGTCTACACAGCCTACCTGGACCTTGCATAAGCCTTTGATACAATACCCCACTTGTGCATTCTAGGAAGCTCACCAGTGTACATATTAACCCCTATGTCACTATGGATATTGCACAGTGGCTCAAGGGCAGAACACACATGGTTAGAATTGCTGGAGCCATGTCAGCCTCCAACCAGGTACAAGTGGTGTCCCACAAGGCTCAGCCCTGGGAGCTGTCATGTTCATTATATATTTATCATAGGTACAGGCCAACATGGAAGTACTGTGGCTGAGCAAGTCACAGATGACTGCAAACCGGACGCCATAATCAACTCTCCAGCTAACACACGCATCCTCCAAAAGGGCCTCTTGCAAACACACGACTTGTGCCACAGCCATGGCCTCAAGGTGAATGACAAAAGCGTATAGTCATCCCTTTGTCAAACACAAAGTGACCACAAAGTACCACATATGTGTTAATCCATTAAGTGCAGACGAAGGAATTATGGACCTTGGGGTACACAGGTTGATAGCATTCTACCATTTGACAACAACATGGACAAAGTGGTTAGGAAAACATTTTATATGGGCCACATCATCATGATGGGATCCACATGTAGATCAGGGGAGGACATTGTGCCCCTTTACTCATCCCTCATCATGCCCATAATTGACTATGATGAACCTGTCAGCATGCACCTTACCAGACACCTGCAGCAACTGGAAAGACCACATACGTACCTCGACAAGAGGATCAAAGGGCTCAAACAGATGCCACATACTGACTGGTTAAAGAAACAGCAGCTCTACTCAGTGGCATACTGCCTCTTCATAGGCAATCTGTGCCTGACATATAAAGCCATGTCAAACCCTCACTTAATGGCCATGCTGCACCTCAGAATATCCAGATCCCATCAGGATACACGCTGGAAAGACTTGAACCTCAGGAGTGATATACATAGGACATGCTGGAGGGGCACATTCATAACTCAGAGGCTCCCTTCATTCTGGAATATTATCCCAATAGAGGTTAGGCAGAGTGACTCAGTGACTATCTTCAAGAGTGATATTAATGACTGGATGTGACATTGTAGGGTTACCCTGGGTATCACTTATGTGTCACTGTGAGACAGAGGCACAGTATACTAACCTTGGAAAAGGGCATAGCAAGACAGATTTACAATGCATGTTGAAAGCCACACACATTCTGGCTAGGTGGATACATGCCCTGGGCAGACATCCCTGTATGAACCTATGGACCTATGTATCTTGTTCACCATTGGCCCTATGTGCTGTTAATCACCAATGCAATCTCAATACTATGGTAGCATGTGCAAAGGTCAGTTGTCAGTCACCTCTATGGTACAGTTGTGGAATATGTGTGTCATGTAGTAATGTCACAGCTGCCACATGTACACAGTCAACCCTATCCCCTACCCATGGATGTACAACACATGTATGAGATGGAAACACATGGCCAAACTGTGGACTAAGCACTCTGAACCCAGTACTGGCATAACCTGTCGGGTGGCATGAAATACTACAGTGACAGCAATACCAATCTGATGTGGACCTACACTGACAGCAATACAAGCATGGAAACACACCGGCCATTTGTGGAGCCTAAGGATAGCATCCTGCATGACTGGCAGACATCTCTGCAGCTGGCACACAGGCATACGTTAGGCCTGCACACAGCACGCATAACACATAGCACACAAATCCTGTGTGCCAAACAAGCACAGTCTGTACAGCTATACAACACTACTGCTGCAGTTGTGTTAGGTACTTTTATTGTCCAGTACAGTGAGGACATGCTCACCAGGCTGGACAAGGTGTAGGTCACAGTGATATGCTCATGGGGCACTGTGGTCCACCACATAACACAAGCATACAGGTCAGTCAGATGCATGGACACATATGACTCAGTCATTGTCCATGCCACCACAGCTGATGTGGGATGTCCCTCACTGGGATACATGATAGGGAACATGGAAGGGATCACTGAGCAAGTGACACAGGCTGGTAGAACCCTGACCTTGGTTGGCATCAGACCCTCACCAGGGATTCTGACATATTACTGAATGCTAATGAATTACTGTAGCTACAACACCCTAGCTGAACGGTTCTTAGCATGCGGTCACTGCATTGCTATGGAATAACGTCTTACCACTCCCACAACAGGTGAAAACATGCAGCACCTGTTCATCAACAACAGGTAGACTATATGCCCCAGACCAGGTGTGTATCCCTCACTACTAGGCTGATAGCATCTACATCTCACACTGTATATACACATCCCACATGCAGCACCTGCACAGAAGACCACAGTCATAATGTTACCCTGTGCAAATACCATGTATTCACATGTGGCAGGCATCACACATGGTAACTATTGAAGGTCACAGGTACATATGTGTATTTGGCACACACATACATCATGTGTGCATTGCCATAACTGGTTTAATCAATGTCATGCATTATTGTGAGGGACAACCCGCACACATGGGCATTCTGTGTGGGCAAAACACACGTGGCATGTCTGTAATCAAAAGCCATAAATAATTGTGATATCGTTTAGAAAGGGGTATGTGCATCCTGTAGTGTGTTTTCCCAGTTGCCAAAAGGGATATTTCAGTCATACACACTTACCCCCCCTTCACACACACTTGCTGGATTCAAACCCCTACCTAACTATGTTATGACACTAGAGACAGACACATTAGCAGAGCGCGCTATTCGCATTACTGGGAGATTTCCTTTCCCCTGATATACTTATAGGGTGCTGACATCATCAGAGTTTAGAAAGTGGAATGAGCATCCTGTGGTGTGTTTTCCCAGTTGCCAAAAGGGATGTTCCTTTCATACACACACACTTATCCCCCTTCACACACTTGCCACTTGCTGGATTCAAACCCCTACCTAACTATGTTATGACACTAGAGACGGACGCATTAGCAGAGTGCGCTATTCGCATTACTGGGAGATTTTCTTTCCCCGTTATACTTATAGGGTGCTGACATCATCAGAGTTTAGAAAGTGGAATGAGCATCCTGTGGTGTGTTTTCCCAGTTGCCAAAAGGGATGTTTCTTTCATACACACACTTACCCCCTTCACACACACTTGCCACTTGCTGGATTCAAACCCCTACCTAACTATGTTATGACACTAGAGACGGACGCATTAGCAGAGCACGCTATTCGCATTACTGGGAGATTTCCTTTCCCCTGATATACTTATAGGGTGCTGACATCATCAGAGTTTAGAAAGTGGAATGAGCATCCTGTGGTGTGTTTTCACAGTTGCCAAAAGGGATGTTCCTTTCATACACACTTACACACACTTACCCCCCTTCACACACACTTGCTGGATTCAAACCCCTACCTAACTATGTTATGACACTAGAGACGGACGCATTAGCAGAGCGCGCTATTCAGATTACTGGGAGATTCCTTTTCTCCTGATATACTTATAGGGTGCTGACATGATCAGTGTCTAGAAAGGGGAATGAGCATCCTCTGGTGTGTTTTCACAGTTGCTAGGAGTAACATTTGGACTAAGTGTGTGAGCATGCCCAGTTCAGCCTTCCCATGGCATGTTGTGTGAAAGATGTCTCATTTATCTAAGTGTGTGAGCATGCCCAGTGTGAGCTTTCCATATGTTGAACTCTGCAGCCCATCACATTTGTGGATGAGTGTGACCTTCAACAAATACCTCCAGTTTATGGTTGTGTGTTCTGTGCCATGTTGTGTAGTTACTGTCCAAATGCTTTTTGTGTGAACACAACAGGGAGTATACTGTGCCTGCAGGTTTTGCATGGGATACTTTGCACACAATTGTCAACATCCGTTCATACTGACCTAACACTGTAGTACTGTATAGTGTAGTGGTTCAGTACTTTCACTGTGGTGGTCAGTATCCTGGGCTTTAGTCCTATCACTGCTTTACATTTCCATAGTGTGCACAACAGCCTGGTTAGGGTCCAGTTGTGCACATCTGCACAAAGGCGGTGCCTCTACGGACCCTGGTAATTACTGCCCCATAAGCTTAACAAGTCTAGTCTGCAAAGCTATGGAGAGGATCATAATTGAGCTCATAAACAAAGATATAGGGGACATGCAGACATTGTACCCGTCCCAGTTTGGCTTGGTCAAGGGCAGATCATGCCTTTTGTACTTGGTTGACATCTTCAAAACGGTCACTAAGGCCATTGTTGAGGGAAAGGCAGTCCATACAGCCTACCTTGGCCTTGCAAACACTTTCAACACAATACCCCACTCAGGTATTGTAGAAAACCCTACCAACTGAAATGTAAACCCATATGTCACAAGATGGGTTGCAAACTGGCTTAAGGACGGGACCCACAGGGTTAGAGTTGCTGGCACTATGTCAGACTCCAGGCTGGTCACAAGTGGTGTCACACAGGGCTCAGTCCTTGGCCCCTATTGTTTGTCATCTACTTCTCAGAAGTACAGGCCAACATGGGAGGACTTTGGCTGACAAAGTTTGCAGATGACTGCACACTGGGCGCCATAGTGGACAGTGCATCAGACACGGATATCCTTCAGAAGGGACTCACGGAAACTGATAGCTGGTGCCAGAGCCATGGCCTGAAGTCAAATTGCACAACATGTGTAGTCATACCCTTCGGGAAAAGCAAGGTAACCCCAAGCTACCATATAGGTGGCAATCCTCTAAGCACAGAGGAGGTTATCATGGACCTGGGGACACAGGTTGACAGTCGCCGTTCTTCTGACACTCACATTGCTAAAGTGGCTAGAAAGACCTTCTACATTGCCCACCTGATCAGGAAGGGATTCACATCCAGATCTAGTGGGTCATTGTTCCCTGTACTCTTCACTTATCAGACCGGTGATCGAGTACAATGCCCTATTCTGGATGTATCTCACCCGACATCTGCAGCAATTGGAGAGACCCTGAATGTCCCCTACCAAAAGGATAAAGGGACTCCAACATCTGTCATATGCTGCCAGATTGAAGACACTCCCGCTCTATTCAGTCACATACCGTCTGCTTAGAGGTGACATGTGCCTGACATGCAAGGCCATGTCCAAACAGGAATTAATGGACATGCTCCACCTCAAAATCGGCAGATCCACCTGAACCACTAGTGCAAGTGACTTACACCTTAGCATGGATGTACGTTGGACATGTTGGAGGGATGGATTTATCACTCGGACTATGCTGTGGAATACAATCCCGGTCCATGTGAGGCAGAGCACCTTGCTGGCTCTGTTCAAGAGGTATCTTGACCTGTGGATGGGAGATCATAGGTTTACCCGGGGATCGTCACTGTGTCACTGCTGGAGAGAGGCACGACAAACTAATGGGCACAGTACTGTTTCCATATAAGGGGTGGTGTACGCCAACAAACTCTGGGCTAGGCTTATACCTGCCTTAGGGAAGATAGCCTAGTATAAACCTATGTACCTATGAACCTATCTGACCATGTTGCATTATGTTCAGATGTGAACTACTTACAACAGCCTCATCCAACATCAGTAGTGTATTCCACAACATGGGTGTACATTGGCAAACACTACCGATGTGCCCTAGGCCATTTCTAATGCTAGTCGGAGAGTGTGTTTGTCCGTCAACACATTGTAAGTGTAGTTTGCCATGACATATGTCTTGTTTAGTATACTGTGCCTCTGTCTACCTGTGACATAACATTGATACCCAGGGTAAACCTACCATCTCCCATCCACTCATTAGGATTCCTGTTGAGGAGAATCAACGAGTGACTCTATGGATAACCTGTACTGGTAGTTTACTCATGCGTGGGGTGGCTTCTGTGTTATGGATAATGCAGTACAGCTTGTCCTATGTATGTCAGTGCTGGGGTTCAGGTCCCTCATGTGCATAGCTCCCTGCCATTCAGATTGTACAAGGTGCAGCATGTGCATTGATTCCAGCTTGGACATGGCTTTCTACATCAGGCACAGCTTGCGTCTGGGTGGCCAGCATGGCAGTGTGTGGAGCTGCACTCTGTTTAATCAGGCGACACATTACATGTGTTCCAGCTCTTTCATACTCCTGGTGAGGTACTGTTGTGGACTTTACAGTTGCTGGATGTGTCTGCTGAGGTACACCCCACAGGGGCTGTTGTGGTCATTTCTAATGCTGATGAAAGATAACTGCAGAACCACAATGACCTCCCCTTAGCTAGATGTCAGAAAGCATGGACCATGCAATCACAAATAAAAACAAGACCCTCTCCACCAAGGGAAAGTGGCCTGTCTGGTGGACCCCAGCCATAAACAAACTGTATAACAGATGAGGGATACTAATGCAAGACAGAGCTACATCTCCAAAAGGGAAGACAGCTGTGATCAGCACTAGTAGAAAGCTACATTCTCTCATAAAGACATCCAAGGTCAACTTGGGGACATAAATCACCAAAGACAATGAAGGTAACCACACTGCTTTCTTCAGTTATGTCAGACACCTGGGTGGGAACCCTCAGATATGCTCAGAGTTGGTACACAACAACATATATTCCAGTGACCTGACAGATATTGGCAACATTCTGGCAGACAGCTTCAGTGCAATTTACCCCCTCCCTCACCCCCAAAAGAAGATAGTTATCACAGCTGTATGTAACCTCACTGTCATCTTGGATGTCCATGTGAGAGCCGCACTCAGCAAAGACAAGTACACAGCATCAATGGGACCTGATGGTATCCCCGGTTGCATGCTATGTGAACTCCAGAAGGAGCTGGACCCGTATATACAAATGCTATTTAACCTTAGCCTTGCTACAGGATATGTACCTGAACACTGGCGTTCGGCAATAGTGGTCCCACTCCACAAAGGAGATGCCTCCACAGATCATGGCAACTACCACCACACAAGCTTAACCAGCCTTGTCTGCAAAGCTATGGGAAGAGTCATTATGGAGCTCTTACACAGAGACATTGGTGACCTACAGACCCTTGATCCCACCCAGTTCAGCTTTGTACAGGGCAGATCCTGCCTTTTGCACCTAGTTGACTAGTATGAAACTGTCAGTAGGGCCATTGATGAGGGCTACGCAGTCCACACAGCCTACCTGCACTTGGCTAAGGCCTTTGACACAATACCCCACTCAGGCATCATAGACAAGCTCAACAGCTGAAATATAACACCATATGTCACAGGATAGGTTGCAAAATGGCTAAGAAACAGAACCCATAAAGTCAACATTGCAGGTGCCTTGTCAGATTCAAAGCCAGTCACAGGTGGTGTCCCACAAGGATGTGTCCTGGGACCCCTCTTATTTGGTATTTACTTTTCAGATGTGAAAGCAAACATAGGAGGGTTGTGGCTGACAAAGTTTGCAGATGACTGCAACCTAGGCACCATAGTGAATACATCAGCCGGCACACACATCCTACAGAATGCCGTCACAAAGACAGATAGCTGGTGCCAGACTCATGGCCTGAAACTGAATGCAACTGATGTGTAGTCATCCCCTTTGGGAGGAACAAAGTACCCACAGATCAATACATAGACAGCAACCCACTGAGCACAGAAAACAAATCAGACACCTGGGGACACGTGTAGATAGTGACATCTCGTTTGACACCCATGTTGCCAAAGTGGTTAGAAAGACTTTCTATCTTGCCCACCTTATCATGGAGGGTTTTCCATCCAGATCAAAGGAGGTCATTGTACCACTATACTTCTCCCTTATCAGGCCCATGATTGAATACAAAGCCCCATTTGGTATGTACCTCACCCAGCACTTGCAACAGCTGGAGAGACCCCAAAAGTACCTTACCATGAAGATCAGGGGTCTACAACACATGTCATATGCTTCCAGAATAAAGGAAATCCAGCTTTATTCAGTGTCATACCGCATACTTACAGGTGACCTATGCCTGACATACAAGACCATGTCCAATCAGGATTTGGTGGACATGCTCCACTGCAAGCAATCCAAATCCACCAGAACCATGAGAGCTAAAGATTTGAACCTCAGCACATACATGTATAGGACATGCTGGAGGGACAGAGTCATAACTCAGAGGCATCTCACACTCTAGCAGAGTATCCCAGTTCATGTTAGACAGAGTCCCTCACTGACTCTCTTCAAGAGACATCTGGACAACTGCATGTGAGACAGAGGCACAGACTAGACAGAGGCACAGTCACATTATTCAATTACGTAAGGGGTCATAATGTGTCACTACTAAGTCAGAGGCACAATATTCGAATCTATTCTGTACACTTATTACCACTATAAGGGGTGGCAATAGCCACATCACTATGGCTAGGCTTATACATGCACTAGGGCAGATAGCCTAGTAGTAAACTATGAAACTATGAAACTATGGTGTATGTGTAGGTATTGTCAGTCAAGCACTATAATGTGGTTTGGGGGGCTTGATATCTCCCTGTATTCCAACATTGTTTTGTCTATTCCTTCTAGCATGTCTAGGGATCAGTTGCTAGTGTCCTCTCCTGCTCAGCTGGTGAACCTGGGAATATTGAGGCAATGTTACAATTGCCTCATGTACACTGACAACCCTCTCCTTCTCCCATAAAACACAAATACATGTGAGAGATGCAACTATATAGCCAAAGTGGAGGCTGAGCTCTCTCAACATAGGACTAGCAAGACCAGAGAGAAGGTGAAGGTAACCACACACACCACAAACCCAGTCTCACATAGCACTATCACAACTTAAAATCATACACATAGACACACAAAGACATACTCGGAGGCTCTGATCAGAATTCTACCAAAACAGCAGAGGCCACCACAGCAGACACCCACACAACTGCCTCCACAGGGCACAGCACATGCAACACATAGACCACAGAGTCAGTGTGCCAAACAGTCACAGCCCTTAAGGCCAAACACAATGCCAGACACACTTGTCATAGGTGACTCCATAGTCAGACACACTGACGTCCCGCTCACCAGATCGAGTATGGAGGAGGTCACAGTAAGCTGACTATCGGGCACTGGAATCCACCACATAATGCAAGCACTCAGGTCACTCAACTGCAAGTACAAGTCTGACTCAGTCATTATCCATGCTGGTGTGAACGACCTGAGATGTACCTCCCTGGACTACATGAAAAGAGACATAGAGGATCTCTCTGATTATGTAGGCCAGGCAGGTATGACCCTGACCTTGAGCAGTATCCTACCTTCACCAAGTATGATGCCACATAAACAGAGACAAGATGATCAGCTGTAATAATTGGCTTAAACTATGGTGTCATTCAAAGGGGTCCAATGTCTGTCTGCCTGGGATGACATGCTGGACAGGCCACACTGATTTGCAAGGGACGGCTTGCACCTGTCACCCCTGGGCTTCCGGATTTTGGCTGAGGCTCTTGCCACCCCACATTGTGCCTTTTATATGCAAGAATCAGATTCTACACCTACCACCCTAGAACACAGAAAAGGAAAAACACTAAGGGTAATGCTGCTCAATGCCAGAAGTCTCAACCTCAAGCTGCACACACTCGACGCCCTTCTCAGTATGGAGAACATTGATGTCTGTGCTGTGACTGAAACCTGGTTCACGGCTTCTGACAGCACCCCGGCACTATCGGGTGTTACCTCATATCATGCGTTCCGGCCCCAAAATCCGGACAACACCAAGAAAGGAGGGTGGGTGTCCATATTCATCAAGGACACCCTCACCTCAAGGTTGGTGGCAACACACGATGCATCGGAGACCATCCAGGTGCAAGTAACCGTAGGCAAGACTGCTCTGCAGTTTGTAGCATGTTACATGCCACCCTCTCAAACTCAGGTACCTCACACAGCTGTCCTGAAAACACTGGAGGGATAAATGTATCTCCGAACACCATCATACTGGGTGATTCCAACTATCCAAATATAGACTGGGATCACTACTCAAGCCCCAACACTCTAACCCAAAGGTTCCTAGAGTTCATACACTCAAATGCCATGGAACAACTAGTCACCATCCCCACAAGAGGAGACAACATACTAGAACTCATCATCACGAACATGGGGTCACAATGTTCAACACCAGAAGTATACCCATCATTGGTGAGATCAGATCATGAACTAATCTCAGTGGGAGTCCACATCCCACCCCCACCCCAGATAGAAAAGACAACAGTGAAGACCTTCTCAAAAGCCGACTTCACACTTCTAAAGACTGGTGTGGTCTCTTTCAAGGCCCCCAAGCCAGCGGACACCATTACCCAAGCCGCTGTATCACTTACAAATGCCTTCTACCAGCACCTCCAGGACTGCATGGATCAGGCAATCCCAAACAAAACAAAGACTCTTTGTACCACAGGCAAGCATCCAGTCTGGTGGACCCCAGCCATAAACAAGCTCTACAACAAAAGGAAGGAGCTACTACAAGATAGAGCGAAATCCGTAGAAGGGAAGACACCCCTGCTCATTATGAGTAAAACACTGAGTTCCCCCATAAAATCATCCAAGGCAAATTTTGAGAGTAAACCCGCTCAGGACTCAAGGGACAATCATGAGGCCTTTTTTACCTATGTTTGACACCTGGGAGGGAACTCCCAGATATGCTCAGAATTAGTTCGAAATGATGTAAATATCACTGAACCTACAGACATTGCCAACATACTGGCTGACAGGTTCAGTGCAGATTTCTCCCCAACTGGAGGGATATCTATACCAGAGGATTGTAGCCCCCCAAACATCTCAAATGCTGGGGTGAGAACTGCTCTATCCAAGGCGAAAAACACTTTATCCATGGGACCAGATGGTGTCCCCGGTTGTGTGCTCCATGAACTCAATGAGGAATTAAACCCGCAGTTAGGGCAGCTGTTTAATCTTAGCCTCACCTCAGGATATGTGCCCAAGGAGTGGCATACAGCAATGGTGGACCCACTTCACAAAGGAGGTGCCTCCACCAACCCCGGAAACTACCATCCCATCAGCTTGACAAGCCTGGTCTGCTAAGCTATGGAGAGGATCATAATGGGAATCATAAATGAAGACATAGGGGACTTGCAGACGTTGGATCCAACCCAGTTTGGCTTTGTCAAGGGCAGATCATGCCTTTTAAACTTGGTTGACTTTTTCAAGACAGTCACCAAGGCCATTGACGAGGGCAAGGCAGTCCACACAGCCTACCTTGACCTGGCAAAGGCTTTCGACACAATACCCCACTCGGGTATCATTGAAAACATCACCAGCTTAAATGTGAACCCATACATCACAGGATGGGTTGCAAACTGGCTAAGTGACAGAACACACAGGGTCAAAGTTGCTGATGCCATGTCACACTCCAAAACTGTCACAAGTGGTGTCCCACAGGGCTCAGTCCTGGGCCCACTTTTGTTCAGCATCTACTTTTCAGAAGTACAAGCAAACACAGGAGGATTATGGCTGACAAAGTTTGAAGATGACTGCAAACTGGGAACCATAGTTGGAAACCCATCTGACACAGACATCCTTCAGAAGGGTCTCATAGACACGGATAACTGGTGCCAGAGCCATGGCCTTACGTTAAACGCTAAACAATGCATAGTCATACCCTTCGGGAACAACAGGGTTACCCCTAGTTCCCATCTAGGTGGCAATCCTCTAAGCACAGAAGAGGTTATCAGGGACCTGGGCACCCGGGTTGACAGTAATATTTCGTTTGACACTCACGTTGCCAGAGTAGGCCTGGGGCAGTTCCTGCTATTAGGACAGTGGTCTGCAGCAAGCTATATAGTAGTAGTCAGTTTTAGCCATTGGTATTTGACCATGGCTAATCCATGTTGCTTCTTGTTGTGGTACCAACATGGGTGTGTGGTTAGCCATGCCATTTATTGCTAGTCACCCTCATTTTGTAGCTTGTTCCATGTTTTTGCACATGTACATCACTGTATGAGGTGTGACCTGGTAGTGTCAGGGTGCTGATGTGGGCTTTGACCCTGTTTTCTATTACAGCACTGATATCTACATTCTCTATACTGTGTGCGTTTACACTGCATGCATTTATACTTCTGGCATTGGGTAGCATTACATCTAGGTTCCTATCCCTTGTGGTACCTATGAGGTAGGTTTGTGTTTTTGTGGTTTATGATTGGTGAGGGTGGATGTTAGTCGGGTCCTCAGGTGTGCATATGGTACATGGTATTACATTACTTAACACATGGCATTCATGCCTCAGGTGGTGCTGCAGGGCTGCCTCTGTCGGATGCACATACTACACTCCCTGTACATGTTTGGAAGCAGGTTGTGTCATGTTAGGCATCCCTGTTACTATATGAGTGAGTCAGAGCGGTATCAGTCCCAGTGTTCCTACTGACCAAGTGTATGTGCTATGCGTTGCCTCTTTGCCAAGGCCAGGGCATACTGGGCACGCCTCCTTCTGCCTACTGGGACAAGGTCAGGTTGTTCCTCCTCCGAGTCACCCTCTGCCTGTGGTGGCCTTGGCAATGGTGGGGGGATGTTAGGCCCAGCCCTGTGCTGGTCCTGCTGCAGCTGTTTCCGCAGGATCATATTATGTAGCATAGCACATATCATGACCATTTGGGTACATGTAGTTGGTGTGTACTGCAAGGCTCCACCAGATGTGTCCAGACACCGGAACCGTGACTTGAGCAGCCCAAACACACGCTCTATGACATTACGTGTTTGTGCGTGTGCCTCATTATGGCGTTCCTGTTCAGGTGTGTGTGCATTTCTGATGGGTGTCATCAGCCACGGCTCAAGTGCATAACCTGCATCCCCACTAGGTGTCCGTGTGGGAAGTCCCCACTGGCAAATGATTGGTACAGCTGCGTCAGATGCCAGATGTGGGAATCGTGGTAGCTCCCAGGGCAGCCAGCACACACATTCATTATTATGCCCTGGGCATCACACATGACCTGGCAGTTGATGGAGGGGTATCCCTTGCGGTTAATGTAGGCTCTACCCGCTCACCAGCTGGTGCTTTGATGCATACGTGCAGTCTATTGCACCCAGCACCTCAGGGTATCCCGCTATTTGCTGGAAGAGACGCATATTGCTGGCCACAACCTCACGGTCATTAGGGACATATATATGATCACTGACATGTGCTGACATGGCATCCAGGAACTGGTGCAGTACCCTGGAGGCTGATGCCTGTGATATCCCCATCATATCACCAGTTGGTCTCTGGAAGGTACCTGTTGCTAGTATTCTTAGGCCAACACATACCTTGGTTTCCACTTGGTTCTGTGTGCGAGATGTGGCCTGCACAGCTCAACAATCTGCTGCAGAAGGTCTCTGTCCACTCTGTAGCGCTCTACTATCTCCAGCTCATGTAACCCATGGTAGGTGACCCTGGGCCTGTATACTCTTCTCCTTCTCCTCACTCTGGGTTGTCTGTCAGCATCTGCATTGTCACCACCCTCAGCAATTCGCCTATGCCTGATTATAACAGCTATGGCAGCCCCTAGCATTTCTGCTCTGAGTTCAGCTTTTTCAGTTTTCAATTCTGATAGCTTACTTTCTTGCAGTATCTCTTGTGAGAAACACCCTGCACTGCTCTTTGCAGTGTTTTAAGTGCTGGGTTGGGCTTCTAGTCTGCCTGTGTAATTGCCTGCTTCCAATTGTTTCCACCAATTAACTCCAGCAGTATCCTCTGGCAGTTTCCATGTATTTTGGTTGTTTCCTGTTTCCTCTCTGTTTCCTCAAGGGGAGCAATGTGCACACCAGCTTAAGCACGCTCACAGTCACTTAAACGCGCGCACACATCCTTACACGGTGTTACACGCGCGCACACATCCTTACACGGTGTGAACTTGGCTGATTCATGTTAAAACGCGCACACTGCCTTCCACACGTGCACACCCGCGCAAACCGTTGTAAATGGTTTGCAACACGCTCCCACATGTTGAACCTGCCTTACACGCGCGCATGCACGTATATCAAGAAACTTTGAGTGTAGGGATAGCGTATACCCTCAATTTCTTGACTTTCCTAGTGTTCTGTTGGGACACACCTCCCTCCCTGATGTCTGTCTGTCATCTGTCACCTTACATTGCCCTCCAATCTGGTACATTTGTTTCTATCCTTCCCCCCCGTGATGTCACCTACCTCTTACTCTGTTCCTCCCCCTTCTCTAACTCTTACACTACTCAGAAAGTGCTCATTACCTATGTGGCAGTGTGATTCAGTATTGTAACCCTCATTTACATAGGATTGCCTAGTAATGCTTAGTTACATGTCTTACACGGAGCTTCCCCCCCTTGACAACCACTAAACGGAGGCCATATTGTTTTTGGTCTGCAAGTCCCTCCATTGACATTCCATGTGATACATAAATCCCACAATTGTGGGCTTATAAGCTTCGGTTTTCAGTTTTAGGTAGCGCACCTCGTTTGCGGGTGTGCGCTGCAGTTACACATCATAATCCCACGAAAAAAAAAAGTTATATAACATATTTTTGCAACACTTTTTCATGCCAATGGCCACATATTTGGCCATTGGCATGCTTAATGAAACATATGCACCCTTTATTTGGAGCTGACATAGCTCCGTAGATTTTGCAGAAATGTACTCAGTTGTCAGCTGAGTACATTTCTGCAGCTAACACGTCCATTACACGGACTGGTTTCAGCTTCGTGGATCGCTCAAATACCTCATTTGCATATCTTTGAGCTGCAAATGAGGTATTGAGCATTTCCACGCCCAGTCCGTGTAAGAGACGTGTTAGCTGTCTCTTACACGGAGGTTTGGGCTGTACCTGAATCGGGAGGCTTACACGGAGGCTTACACTACTCTTGAACTCCGTGTAAGCCTTCCTGAATCTGGCCCTCAGTTTATAATTAGATAAAAGTAAGTTACTGAACATCTGCTGGCAAAGTTAGATCTATTGGTGTTTTTAACCAAAGCATTATCGTTAAAATCTTGTACAAATTTGGGATGTCCAATTTCTCTAACTTATTTAATCTGTTTTTATAACCCTAATAGCAGTTTAAGGAGTCACTGCCAATCTACTATCTTAAATTTTTACACATACGTAACTCAGTTGTTGTCTCTTAACTTTTACAGTGCATTCTTTAGTTAGAGGTTAAACAAGCTGAGATTCTCTGTCTTCATTGGGCAGATGATTAAGAGCAATAGAGCAATGTCTTTTGCTGAGCTATGAGTTGGAGTGCTCAAGGTTTTGAGTAGATTGAAACACCTAAGAGTCTTCTTAAATCTTCTACTTGCAACTATGAACATAGAAGTTTTTGATAAACAATGATTTTTGACTTGGACAGATGGCTCAGTTTCCCAGTTTCTCAAAAGGCAACAATAAATGTTCTGAAAATAAATACCTCATTTTTGTACATTTTAGAAACTCTCCCAGATTTTCTTTTTGAGGATTGTTCTCACGCATTGCTAAATGTATTGGGAACTTACTTTGAAGGGCAAATGTCAAGGAACTGCCTATGGTGAATTACATGATCCTTATTAAGTGAGTGTTGCCAATGTCCTCAGCTTAGACGGGCTTTATTGCTGGCTCTGCATATTACATCTCCTCACCAAAGTCATGAGGATTAAAGAAAAAAGGACCAATTCCTTTATGGCTTTAACAAAGCAATCTATTTTAAAGTCACATTATGAAAATGTTGAGATTATTTTCCATAATTCTTACCAAATTCTTATCACGCTGAGACTCTGCTCTCTTGCAGCTTCTGTCAAAGTATGGACTTCCCTCTGTAACTATTTAAGTTTTACCTTTTAGACAAATACATGGCAACCAATAAATGGCAATCTTGGCTTCAACTTATCCTGGGTCCTAGACTGTGGCTATTTGGTTACAAAACTACACAGATATAAAATACTAAAATGTAACAAATTAATGTCTTTATATACATTTTAGCTGAACATCAAACAAAAATTACTTTAGGAGAAGGGATATATTGGTATACTCTCAAATGAGACAAATGCTGATCATTTACTGTATAACTGTGTGAGTTAAGGCCATGACCAGGAAGGGAGTGCAAGGACTATAGTGCAAGAGGTGAGGAGCTGAGATTTTGGATGAAAATGGAAAGAGGAACACTGAACTCTGAAGCATATTTTTTTCAGACAGAAGATTAACAGCCTGTCAGATGACCAACTGCACGGCTTTTAAAAGAAAAGGTATTCCCAGATAAATCATGTACAGCTCACTAGATAACAGTTGAAAGAGACAAGCAGTACCTATCTGTGGATTGCTGGGACTTTATCAAGACCTTTGATGTAACACCACACTAGAAGATAGGAGCATGGTAAAGAACAAAGACGAGAGATCCAAACTGGTAATATGAACAGAAAAATGGATAATGTGGGAAACCAAGAGATCGGTGAACAGATGCTTAGAGGTCAGTTGATAAACAGTAAGGTAAACCATAAGAAAAGATGAAAAGGTCATCCTGTCCATTACCAACACAAAAGCAGATGTAACTGCTACTGAGTAGTAGGACTTATCTTCAATAACACCAACTAAAGCTAACATGCTTGACATTCCTTTGGCATATATATTTTAATGACATGCTAAAAGAGTGGTGTGGGATATGTACAAACAAGAATTCAAGTAGTGTGGAAAAGATGGAAGATGGGAAGTGGAGGCATAGCTGTCGAAGTGCTTATTGTAACAATTTTCCTGACTGAATATGTCATTTATTTTCTGTTTGTTTATATGTTGGTAAATATGATTTGATGTGAATGATAGGAGTATTTGTAGGAATTACAGTTAGCAGTGCAGGGCACAGTGAAAGGGGTTACTAGCATAAGCCAGTAGGAATAGGTATCAAAGTACATAGTACAGCAGTTAACATAATAAGTGACGTGGCTTTATGATTAGAAAGCAGTGCGTTGCAGGATAGGGTAAAGAAGCTACTAGCATGAGTGTGTAGAGGGTATGATAGAAACAGAGTGCAGTGCAGTACCTGTTGTAAGTATTTGTAGATTAGGACAGTTATAAGACTGTAACATAGGGCACAGCAGGGGAGGAACAAATATAGCTGAAGATTTGGCTAGCTACCTGTACAGAGTACTATGTGGAAATGAAGTTGCAAGTATTGGTGTTAGTAGGGAACATGAATAGGAAGCATTAGGGAGTTACAAGCATAAGTAAGGCAGGGAGAATGACTAAATATCATTACAACAAACTCAAATGGCAGAAACATTACTCAATGGCACCAAAATACCATAATGGGAATCCCCCCCCCAAAAAATAAGTACTGCAGAAAAATCAACACAGGAGTTTTTAACATCTACTACAAACTTTTATGTAGGTAGCAAGCCTTCTACATAGCGCTAGCTTCCCCTGATGAATAATGTAACTAACTCTGTAGTCACCAGGAACAGTGTGTAGATAAATAAACCTAAAATTCCGTGGTATCTCTCAAAGTCTCAGAAAACAAAGTATGCAACCTGTACTGGGTTAAAAACAAACCAAGCAGAAATTTTGCAGTGTGGAGGGTATGAAGTTCACTCCTTGAAATGTGGTATGCACCTAGTTCACTCATAAAATTTGAACTTTAAAATACGTACTACAAAATAATAAAATAAAATAGTAGGTAGTCCACAGCTGAGTTAAGAATGGAATATCCTTACTGAAACACACAAACAATTCCATTCTTAATTCAGCTGTGAACTATCTATTTTTTTTATTTTATTATTTTGTAGTACATATTTTAAAGTTCAATTTTTATTAGTGAACTAGGTGAATAACATATTTCAAGGAGTGAACTTCACACCCTTCACACTGCAAAGTTTCTACTTAGATAAATAAACTTCCTCATTTCGGTTACCTTGCAATGTGTCAGAATTTCAACTCGACAATGAAATATCAGCAATTATATTTTCACAAATTTTTTCTTCAACAGAAAACATTTGATCAGCTACAATATAAAAATATGATTTTGGGATCCTGATATCCCATGCACAGATATAGCTGATCATATGGTGATATATGTTAAGAAACGAGCAGGCAGGCATAAGGCAGAGTAGTGAATGGTGTATCAGGAAGGTAAAATAATGCATAGGCTGACCACACGTCAGTGTACTAGAGCTTTAGTGCCCCAACAGTTTGCACACTCAACGTTGATGTTACATCAGAAGGCTGTGGGTTCTGTATTTCCACACATAGCATTTGGAACCATATTCCAAACTGACTTTTAGTGCATTATTTCTTTCAGAAGAAATATTAAACCTGGGGTCCACCCATCTGATTTGGTGGCTATACAAGTGTACTTTTAAGACTCATTGACACTCGTTTGCCAGAGGTAGAAGATTTTCCTCTGTGTCTTGGCAAAGAATTCCACAAGTCAGTTTAAACATGCCAGGTCACTGAAAAAGTACCATAGGATCAGTGGGAGCTATCATTCACCAAATGTAATGTTTCAATTAATATTTGACATTGTAGAAGAAATACATGCATGAAATGGTAAAAAGAGAAACCCTACAGTTGATGTGTATTGATGTAAGGATAGACTGTATTGTATTCAGAGACTCAATATCAGGAATTTCCTACTGTGGCAGGGTTAAGGCCACTGGTGAGAATGGGCTAAAAGTTAAATAAAGACTGCAGAGACAAGTCTAGCAAATAATTTCACTGGATTCTTTACTATAAAGTTACCATTTAGTGATATCTTAAAACACAAATCTGTGCATTACACTACTAGCACATGTTTTTGTGGTCTTTATAATGTCAATAACACCTGTGTACCATTACACAACAACTGTAAATTACAAAGTGTTAACTTTAGCTCCTGCTTTTAAATACTAAATTGGTACTTATTCATACTTACAATTATTCTGTCTCTTTTGCTCCTATGCTAAGTGAGCATCAGCCCCCCGAGTCCCCAGTTGGACTTCCCTCATTTATTCCCCAACACTAGATGTCCAGCTAATAGTACAGGGACAAGTGCCATCTGAGACCATCACACAGACAGACATGCTTGTATCCTTGCAAGTATCCCAGTAATGGGTGAGAGACATATGACTCACATGGGACAGGCATATTGGCCTCTGTGATGATGTAAGTGCTTTTCCCTTTGCACCTGTGAATGAAACTATTGCATGATCACCTTGGTGCATCTCACAGGCACCTCATTTGCATTGCCTGAAGGATAGTGTGATTGAGTGTGGCCTATTCCCCCAACCGCCTGGGTAGGCACACCTATTCTCCCTGTGCTAACTACCACAGACGTCTGAGCTACTACCAAACTCAGGCTGCCTAGGCAGTAGTTAGGCCTTTATTCTGCTTTTTCTGATGACTGCAAATTAGGTGAAATCACTGAATCTCCAAACAATGTCAATATACTTCAAGAGGGACTTGCATAAACCAATGATTGCTGCTAAAGCCAAGGACTCAAACTCAGTGCTAACAATGCATTATCATCCCCTTCGGTAAAAACGATATTCCTGCAGACTATCATATAAATAATATTACACTAAGTAACAACTCAGTACTGACAGACTTGGGAATGCAAGTTGACTGTAGCCTAAACTTTGACCACCATGTGTCTACTGTGGTAAGGAAAGCATTCTATGTCATACACCTCATTAGCAAAGGCATTGCTTGAAGAGTGAAAGAGGTCATAACACCCCTGTACTCAACCTTCATCACACCAATAATTGAGTACAATGCCCCCCTTTGGTATGTACCTTACCAGGCACTTGCAGCAGCTTGAGAGACCTCAGAGAGTTCTAACCAAGAAAATTCAGGGTCTCTAGCACATGTCATACATTAACAGACTGAAGTCACTGTCACTGTACTCAGCAGTATACAGACTACTTAGAGGATACTTGTGCCTGGCCTACAGGGCAATCTCGGATCCAAACCTAATGGAAATGCTGCACATCCACAAGTCAAATGGGACAAGGGTCACCTGCTCCAGGGACCTTAACTGGCCTGCGACATAAATAGAACCTGCTGAAGAGATAGAGATGTCTGTCAGAGTTTGCCACTCCTCTGGAGTAGTCTACCAATTCACATCAAACAAAACCCTTCTAAGACCCTTTTTAAGCATAATCTGGATGAATGGATGAAAAAGCATCTCTTCCATTGTGAAAATGAATTTGTTCCATTTGTTTATGACATTCTTTATGATGGTTAGACTATTACTATACTTAAAATATATTATAGCTTTAATATTATTGTTCTTCTTGTTCTTTCGGCTTTTCCCATTTAGGGGTCGCCAAAGTGGAACTCCAGTCCACTAATGATTGGCAGTAGATTTTTACAGTGCCGAGGTGCCAGCCCGACACCCAACCTTCAATGAAGGCATGCCCATTCATGCATGTCTTTTGAACATCACTCGACCGCGGGGAGGACATACAGACTCCACATAGAAGGCGTTCCAGCCAAGAATCGAATGAGAGAACCTCTTGCTGTGAGGCAACAATGCTACCACTGCACCACCGCAGCTTATAGCTTTAATATTATTAGCTAATATTATTCCTAAATATGTTAGTTTAGGCTCTTGAACAATATATTTGCTAAATCTCATATCCAAATTATTAATATTGGAGTTGATAAGAAATATTTTTGTTTTACCCATCAGTAAAGATTAGACCAGATTTCCTTTGAAAACTTTCCATAGTGTCAAAGACAGCAGAAAGGGAACCATTATTCCTTTAATAGTAAGAAGGATGTCATCTTCAAATAGTTGGATTTTAGAAATTATATCAGTACTTAGTTTAATACCATCAGTTTCTGAATTCAGTCTTATAAAATTAGCTAATGCCTTAGTAACAAGAGTGAAAAGCAAAGGGGAGAGAGGACCGACCTTGTTTAGACCCTTTAATAATTTGAATGGATTGAGAGGTGTATGCATCTAGATTAACATAGGCCTGACATCCTTCATAAAGTTGATTAATAAGTTGCATGAAATTGCAAGAGAAATTCATTTCTTCCAAAGCAATGAAAACATAATTCCAATTAACAGAATCAAAAGCACAATTTATATCCAAGCTGATTAGAGTCAAATTATCTTTTCAGTTATTAGCAAAATCAATTATGGTTAGTAGTCTTTTAATATTATCATATGTGAGAAGATTCTTCAGTCTATTAGCATGAATAAACATGAACATTTTATAAGAAACATTTAAAAGAGAAATTGGTCTATGAGAACATTTACTACGGTCTTTATCAGCTTTTAATATGGGAGAGATAAGAGTATACTTCCATGAAGGGGGCATTAGCTAAATCTTTACATAAGGAAAAAACTTTATGTAATAATGTTAAAGCTTCTTTAGGCATTAATTTATAAATTTCAGAATGAGTCTGTCATTACCGGACTCCTTATTTCATTTTAAAGCATTAATCTGAGATTGAATTTCAAACACTGAAACTGGTTTGTCAAGTGTTTCAATTTGAATATCTAATTGCTTGTTTATGTATGCTTTTAAAAAATTATCTGATTACTTATTTAGGATCCAATAATATAGATTCCTGATTAATTTTATTAAAGGGGTCTCTGAATTCTGTTAGTATATCATTGACTTTCTTTGATTATGGTAAGTAGTGATGTATATGGTAAGAGCAAAGACTTACAAATCAGTAAACTGTGTGTGAATTCTAAATTTTATTCTCAAAAAGCAGATTGTAGATATATGGATAAAATCTTCTTGAAAACAGTTTGACTTCATAGTAGGGGAGGGGTAATTTGTGCTATTAACATCAAGGTACATTCAGATACTGAAATTAGATTATGTTGACAACGTATTATGCAAACCGAACCCAAGCAAAGTACAGGGAGGAGAAAGAATTATCGAAAATAAAGTAACACTTCTCCATGAACTTACAGTACTGTTACTTCTATTATATACTGGGTTATTTAAGTAGGGAGATATTACTAAATATTGAAAACATGTACTTTTTAAACCTATCTTTCAGGGAAAGTGAACTAGGATAAACCAGGAGTCATATATACCCAAAGTCTATGTTCTTATATTGGAAAAATAATTAAAATTATTTTGGATAAATTGTCTGAGTGGGAAATGTTGGAACTTGAAACAATGTATTAACATGCAAATGTTTAAAATAGCTCTATTACTTACTTGTAACATGTTTTGTAATAATATAATATATAATCTCAGCTACAAATGAAAAAGCATCATGAGATATAATTTATCTAGACCCATCTTCAGCTTTTGATTGGGCTGTTCACAGTAAAGCAATGAATAATTTTGAACTAAGCATTACTGTAACCTTGATAAGACAGCTCCATGGCTTACAAATAGGACATGGTAAATATAATTAAGAGTTGGACAGGCAAGATGCTAGGCTACAGTGAGGGTGTCTCAGAAGCTCTGTCCTGGGCTCATACTTTTTAGATTGTATCTTTTTCTTCTGAAGTGTTCTACAGTCTCTATGCAGATGACTTAATAATGGAACAAATGATTATATTTAGTATGGATTGGACATGACGAAATTGACCAGTTGCGCACAGGAGAATAACATGCTGATAATCACATCAAAACTAAGCACACAAGCTTTGTGAAACATAGATTGAAGGGTGAACGTTTAAAACAGAATACATTTATTTTCATTATGGATTTGTTGAAGGATCTAGGTATATTCAGGTTTGATTATTTTCTTGATCATATTAACCAAATGGTTAATGATAGTTTTAACACAATCAGCTGTATAAAATATTTAGGATTTGTCTATTGTTATTAATTAAAAATATTTAGAGTCTAGGAAACAATAAATGATGAAGTCATTGTTTGTAATTTACATTAGACCTAAACATGAGGATGGAATAATGATATGGAGTCCTTATAAGAAAAAAAAGCATGCATAATTGGAAAACGTAGAGCAGAAATATACCAAGAGAATCCATGGATGTGACAGCTTAAGTTATCATGAAATATTTAAGTACTTTAACTTGTACAGTGTTTCATCTAGATATTTAAAGAAGACCATATTGAAGTATAAAGGGAAGGACAAGCTGAGGACTTATCATCTAAAGTGGACATCTTGTCCATCAGAAAGGACATCTGAGAAGGTTGTGCCATATCAGTCCAACAGGGCTGAGGAAGAGGTAACATCAAAGGAATAAGGGTGGTCCAAGAACTTGACAAGAGACCCAGAAAAGACAAATGAGATGACCATACAGCAGCAGCAGTTTCAGGGTTGGATTTTTTAAACTTAATTTTATGCAAGGGAGGGATGTCTGAAGCCATCATACCCTGTATCAGTTGCTTAACTCTCTGATTTTCTAAATGAATCTTAAAGATAACAGCATACGTTTGTTAGTTGTTGAAGACAAATGAGTGATAAATAGAACCATCCTTATAATTATGGGTAGCTCCAAGACAAAATAAACACTGAGTGCTTGTTTCAGCATGGAATTTGCCTCCTGCAGTCACATTTTTGTCTTTTCAATGACACAAACAAAATATTCTTGTCAGAAATAGAAGAAATAAAGGAATAGTCCATAACACAGATACTTATCTGCCCAAGGCAATGGAAAAGACATGGATCACATATGTGACAGAACAGACTAAAGTTGAAACAAGAGTTTAGTTTTCGGGTCGGCAGCAAGGAAGTTCAGATGTGTTTTATGCCTGCACCTCCTCTAACATTTTCTTGCTGAAGTCATAAACTGGACATATGGCATGAGAGGAAGGTATGCTGGCTGGATGTGCAGCATACCTTTCAATTGTCCAGATTTTTGCCTCATATTTTTCGTTTGTTCCTCATACATTTTTGGTTTTCTGACAAATAATCAGCAAATAATTGAGGATGGAAGTCACAGAATGACAGGTGTTTGAAGTTTCTGACATCTTATTCTTCAGAAAATTCATGTTAATGGAAAACTTGTTATTCTATCAACTTTTCAAGATTTTAGGAGCAATGTTTAAAAATTTACCCTAGTTTTGGGCCTTTGTCCAGATTTCTTGCTCTCAGAGGTTGAATGGTATGATGTGCAGCTATCATTAGCAGGATACCCCAACTGTTAATGATACTGTAACAATGATCTAAGGAAGGACATAATGCATATATTAATAAAAAATACAAAACGATATAACATATACATTAATAAAAAATACAAAACGATATAACATACAGCTCATTATGTAAGTACAGTAATGAGAGTTCTGCTAATGATACTCATCTGCTGGACATTTTTGCTTGCCTCACCTCAGGCTTTGTGCCCACTGAGTCCTCACCTCAGGCTTCGTGCCCACTGAGTGGCGCACAGCTACAGTTATCCCACTCCACAAGGGGGGATCCACCTTGGATCCCGGGAACTACCATCCCATCAGTCTGACGAGCCTGATCTGCAAGGGCATGGAACACATTATCATGGAACTTATAAACAAACACATTGGCAACCTTCAAACACTGGACCCTACCCAGTTTGGGTTTGTGAAGGGCCAATCTTGTCTCCTGAATCTGATTGACTTCTTTGAATCAGTCTCCAGAGCTGTGGATGAGGGTAAGGTGGTCCACACAGCCTATCAAGACCTCGCCAATGCCTTCGACACCATCCCCCACTCTGGAATCATAGATAAACTTACTAAGCTGGGCATAAATCCCTATGTCACTCGATGGGTTGCCAACTGGCTTACTGACAGAACCCAGATTGTAAATGTAGCCGACTCCAAATCCAGCTCCAGACAAGTGACAAGTGGAGTACCTCAGAGTTCAGTCCTGGGACCACTCTTGTCTGGCATCTACTTCTCTGAAGTACAGGCCAACACTAAGGAACTCTGGCTAACAAAGTTCGCAGATGACTGAAAACTGGGAGACATTATTGAATCCCCAAATGATGTGGATATTCTACAAAAGGGCCTTACAGAAACAGATGCCTGGTACCAGTGCCATGGGCTTAAGCTTAATGCCAAGAAATGTATAGTTATCCCCTTTGGAAAAAACATGTACCCATGAATTACCACATAGGTGGCAGTACACTAAACATCAAAAGTGTGATGAGAGACTTAGGGACACAGGTGGACAGTGGTCTCACTTTTGATAACCACATCGTCACAACAGTCAGGAAATCCTTCTATGTGGCACACCTCATCACTAAGGGCTTTTCATCCAGAAAAAAGGTTGTCATTGTCCCACTAAACTCATCCCTCATTAGACCCATTATAGAGTATAATGCCCCGTTTGGTATGTACCTCACAAGACATCTGCAACAGCTGGAAAGGCCACAGAAATACCTCACTAAAAGAATCACAGGCCTAAAGCAGATGCCATATGCTGACCGTCTAAAAAAACTCCAGCTATACTCTGTGGCATATTGTCTACTCAGAAGCGATCTCTGCTTAACATACAAGGCCATGTCAAACCCTGAGCTGTTGGACATGCTCCACTTAAAGAAATCCCAATCCCTCAGAGCCACACGCTCCAGGGATCTAAACCTTGCCATCACAATGAACAAAACATGCTGGAGGGATAGGTTCATGACCCAGAGACTCCCCATACTCTGGAATAGACTGCCCATACATGTCAAGCAGACCGCCTCCTTGGCCCTCTTCAAAAGGAACCTTGATGATTGGATGGGAGATAGAAAATTCACCCTGGGGATCATGTCAGTCACCCTGCTAGACAGGGGTCCAGAGAAGTAAATACTGTGGGAAGAAATATCCAGGGAATTGTTATGGCTAGGCTTGTATAGTCCTTAGGGCCGATAGCCTAGTACCAACCTATGAACTTATATGTGTATATCACTGCATATTGGTAGTAAATAATATACTAAACCAAATCTCAATTCCTTCATATATTTTTTATTTAGTGGTAGAGGCTCAACATGATTACTGTTATTGTTCATATTGAATACTATGCAGAACATACTTCACTGTTTTTGGTGAGATACTACTGGGTAGCATTTCAGAGTTCCTCATTACACTTGATGCCAGGCTGTTACTCCTTTCAAATATGTTTTACCAGACTTGTTCACTAGAGAATTGACATCATGAAACAAATAGTCTTTGGGATTATTGTTTAGTTAAAATATGTTAGTCCCAGTTTAGCTTTAGTTTGAGTAATACATTAAGTATTGCCCAGTCTCACTGTATCTGCCCCATCATTACCACAAGCACTGTATACTTTGTGCATTGGGTCTGTTGTACTAGTTTTCTTTGACTGTGACCATGATTTCTATATCACAGATTTCAATGTTCCACCATTCTGATTCATGCCTGCTCTGTCATACGATAATCTAAAGAAATACAGCAGAATCTCTCTATACAGTCATTGATGCTAACATAGGAATGGTCCAGTACTTTTCTATATATCACTACAAGGTGATAGTAAATAGGGTTTGGCCCCATATCTCTAATATATGGAGACAGTAATGCTAAAAATAACTTCTTCTCCACATAACGTCTAAAAACTTCCCACTAACATACTTCTCCTAATAAATGTCCCTGATACATAGGGACACAATTGGGTTGGGTTGCATGACTAGGCCTATAAAGGCCCTGGTGGTCGATAGCCTATTATATAACTATTATATACCTATAAACCTATGCCACTAGAGTTCAGATGCATTATTTTTAGTGACAAAAACTTAAGGTGATGAAAACAGTGGCTGTATGAGTACACAAGTGCACAACTAAGTTTTAAATGTCTTCCTTCCACCGTAATATTTTATTTTATTTATTTTATTTTTTTTTTATTTTACATTTGTTAACCGGGCTAGTCCAGCTGGATATATTTCCATTTTCAGTGGAGGCCCGGGGAGAAAAGCTCCAGTAATAAAACAGAGATAATATAACACTTAAAAATAACCAGGACAAATTATACAAAGAAAGGATATTAAGAATACATAGTCATAAGTATTAATGAGAGGAAAAAACTAACATTAATGTCCTATAGACATAAAGAATTAGCTAGTCACTGTGCAGTAATGATATCTGAACTAAGATACAGTACAATCAGAGGAATTACATTACTAACATAGGTAGTTTAATTTAATTACATTACTAACATAGGTTGTTTCATTTAATTACATTACTAACATAGGTAGTTTCATTTAATTACATTACTAACATAGGTAGTTTCATTTAATTACATTACTAACATAGGTAGTTTCATTTAATTACATTACTAACATAGGTAGTTTCATTTAATTACATTACTAACATGGGTAGTTTAATTTACTAAAGATAAATACTACTTCTGGAGGGGTGAAGTAGTAAAGATTGGTATGAGGAGGCAGTACAGAGATAGCAGTAGAGAGAGCAGAGGAATTAGTCAGGGTTGCTACAGGGACATACCCAGTGAGTTTTAAGATGTTTTTTGAGCCTTTGTTTAAAGAGTTGCAGGGAGGATTGTAAAGTTAGATCTGGTGGCAGAATATTCCAGTTTTTTCCTGCAGTATTGGAGAACAGGGAGTTCCCTGCCAGGTTGTTTGATTTGCTTGTGCTAGCAAGAAGTTTACTAGAGGATCGTAAGGAGTTGAGATTCCTATAGGGAGTAATTAGGTCGGAAAGTATAGGGGTGTTGTTAGGTTGGTAAAATATCTTATGAACAATGGTAAGTTGGGATAGTATCAAAATGTTGTTTAATTCTAACCAGTCTAGTTGCTGTAGGTTCTGGCAATGGTGTGTTCTAAAAGGGTTTCCAGTGGCAAATCTGGCTATATTATTATAGGAGTTAGCTAGTTTGACCAGATTACTTTTTTAGGTTAGTATATATGGGTGAAGCATATAGAAGAGTTGAGATTAAGTGGGAGTGGGCAATTGTAGTTCGGGATGCTGGGGTTAAGAAGGGTTTTATTCTATATAAGGAGCCCATCTTTCTATTTACTGTTTTAATGGTGTTGTTAATATGGTTATCAAAGGTGAGGTTGTTATCAATTGTGATACCTAGCAGTTTGGTGGTAGAGTCTGGGGCTATAATGGTGTCATTGTTGGATTTAATTGTAAAGTTTATGGGGGAGGACTTAGTGGAAGGTGTAAAGAGTAAGAGTTTGGTCTTTTTGGCATTCAAAATGAGACAACGTTTCAAGAACCAAGTCTCTACTGTGCTGAATACTTTTTGGGTTAGGGAATGTAGCTCAGATGTGGAGTTGGCAGAACAGATGAGTGTAGAATCGTCTGCATATTGTATGCAGGTAGCTTGAGGGATTGCTGAGTGGAGGTCATTGATGAACAAAGAGAAGAGAAAAGGTCCTAGAATAGAGCCCTGAGGGACCTCAAGGCAGATGGGCAGGTGGGAAGATAGCTTGTTTTCCCAGAGAACTGCTTGTTGCCTGTTGCTAAGGTAGGACTTGAACCAGCAGATAGCCTTGGTGTCTAGAGAGAGGGATTCAAGGGTATTTATGAGTAAGGGGTGGTTTACCATGTCAAAAGCTTTTGATAGGTCAGTAAAGAGTGCTGAAGTGAGGCAATTGTTATTACGGTTGTGGTTGATAAAGTTGGTGAATGAAAGGAGAGCTGTGGTGGTACTATGAAATGGTCTAAAACCATGTTGGCAGTTAGCTAAAATGTTGTGTTTGGTTAAGTGGTTCATTAGCTGATGGTGAATACATTTTTCCATAACCTTTGCTAAGAGAGATAAACGAGCTATGGGCCTGTAATTGGAAAAATCATTAGAGTTACCACCTTTATGTAAGGGGATTATGTGGGAGATTTTCCAGATGTCTGGGATGATTCCCCCAATTAGAGTTCTATTGATAAGGATGGAAATAGGGTAGGCAACTGATTTAGCTGCTTTTTGCAAGTATTCAGAGGGTAATTGGTCTGCAGAGAGAGTACATGGCTTAAGCTTTTGGATGATTTTTTGGATGTAAGAAGTAGGGATGGGTTGTAGTTGGAAGGTTGGAAGAGTACCAGGTAAAGAGATAGGGAGACTATAATTGTCTGTGGAAAGTTGATGGGCTAGGGCTTGTATGGTGTCAGTAAAGAAGGAATTGAGGGCATTGGCAGTTTCCCGTGGAGTATTATTATCAGCTCCATTGGAGTTAGTGTGCTAGAGTGGCCAGGGTGAATGAGTGTATTATTTCCTGACCAAAACTTGAGGATTGTTATGGTGAGTTTGCTGGAGTTTACAATAGTAGTTCTTTTTATCTGTGAGTATGGCTTTTTTGTGATATTTCGCAGCTTTCTAAAGCTTTCTTGCTCAGGGATAGATCTGGTAGCTCTCCATTTAGCCCAAGATTTATTCCTAAGCAATATCATTTGCCTAGTGTCTTTTGACAGCCAGGGGGCTGTTGTAGACTTCATTCTAATAGACCATTTGGGGGCATGTTCATTTAGGATTGTTAAGAATTTTGAGTTAAAATATTTAACAGCCTCTTCAAGTGGGAGAGAATTTAGAGGGTTCCAGTTGCAGGCATTAAGTTCCATTTGGAAGCATTCAGAGTTAAAGTGTTTATTGGACCGTGAGATCCTGTACCTGGGTGAGTTAGGAATGTCTTTCTTTTGTCTTATAATGTAAGTTAAAGAATGGTCACTTACATCATCTGGCAAAGTACCTACTTTATAAGTTTGTTGTTGTCTGTTAATAAGTATCCAATCTAAGATACTCTCTTTTTTGTTTGGCTTGTTAATTCTTGTAGTGGTGGTAATAGTTTGACTGAATCCATGAAGATTAATATGCGAGGAAGAGTTGTCAGTATTCTTAGTGCCAAATCAGGCAGAAACAAACTTACTTTTTCAGCACAGCAGATGCTGGAATAATGCTGAATAAAGTATAAAAAAGGTATTTGCCAGACAATACTATGCATTTGCATTTGGTGGTGTCATAGTAACTTTATGAGCTAAACATGATTCGTCAGTGGGGTGCTGCCCATGCCTTACTATAATCTGACCTCAGAGTTTATTTTGCAATGGGGCGAAACTGGGTTGCATTGACAATTACCTTTGCAAAACTAGCATATTTACAGAGAATATGAGGCATTTCACAGAATTTGTGCTAGAAAGTTTACGTAAAAACAAATCCCTAAAAGGAAAAGCTAATAATTGTAAGTTTGCAAAAGTCAATACTGGTAACTTTCTTAATAAGTTTAAATATTTTGATTAATATTTTTAAAATTTTAGTATACTGTTATTACCCTGTCTTATGAATAAAAGCAGTCAAATTGCATAGATGTTTCTGAGATAGTGATTTTGCATAGCAAAAGTCAAACTGTTCAGCAGATTATTGCTGTCTACATTTGAAATGATAATAACTGTATTTGTAAGGCGGTTTGAAAAATATATCTTATAAATTATAATTCAAAATATTAATACTTGTCAGATTATAAGAATATATTTATCAGATTAAAACACAGATTTATAAACCTAGCAGCTGCTGATAGAGTTATCCTAAGATAAGAAGGGGTGCTTAGCTTCAGTGTATACCAGGTTATCAGTCTATAGACTATCACAAGCCTTGTCAGTAAAATTAAGACAGAATCAAACTCTGTACCTAGTGTCTGTGAGGTAAAGACCTTAGCCATTATGCCAGCCTTTCCCCCATATATGAAAATCAAACTCAGTATCCTAATTTTTGTGAAGTAAACACCTTCACCATTATGCCAAACCTCATCCTGTTATATGAGTCTATTTTTGCCAAATTCAGGCATTGTATACAATTACTAAACCAGAAAAAGAAACAAATGTTATAGCAATGAAGTAGTTTGAAGGTATTTCCAGTTTGTAAGTTAAAATACAAAAATAGTTCAATATGAAAGTTTTGAGATCACATTTTACATGTTAAATTAATTTTGGTAGCATTACTATTATGATGACTAGCTTCTATGCATTGCAATAAGATTTTGCTAGTCGATTGTTTATGTTTGTTCTGCATTTTATTACCGTGTGTATATTTTTCATTTAAAAGTTGTTTTTTTTCATTCTGAGGGGTTTTGCTATAGTGATCTTGTTTTTATGATTTAAGTGCAAATTACATTTGAGGATTACATTTTTATTTTTTTCTCCAGTAGCTTAATTTGTGGATTTCATAAGGAATAGGTTCATAGGTTCATAGGTAGGTACTAGGCTATCTGCCCGAAGGCACTTATAAGCCTAGCCAGAATGTGTTGGCTTTCACCACCCCCTTAGATTAGCTCCCTGTGCCTCTGTCCAGCAGAGCCATTGAAGTGTTCCCCTGGGGTAAACTTTCTGTTTCCCATCCACTCGTCAAGGTTTCTCTTGAAGAGGGTTAGCAAGGAGCTCTGCCTAATGTAGATTGGAATCTTATTCCAGAGCATGGGAAGTCTCTGGGACAGGAATCTATCCCTCCAGCACATCCTATTTATTGTTGTGGTGAGGTTTAGATCCCTGGAGCGTGTGGCTTGAGGGGATATGGTTTTCTTTAGGTGGAGCATGTCCATCAATTCTGGGTTGGACATGACCTTGTATGTCAGGCAGAGATCACCTCTGAGTAGGTGGTATGCAACCGAGTACAGCTGGAGTTTCTTCAGTCGAGGTGCATAGGGCATCTGCTTGAGGCCAGTGATCCTCTTGGTGAGGAACGTCTGTGGTCTTTCCAGTTGTTGCTGGTGTCTTGTAAGGTACATCCCAAATGGGGCATTGTACTCTATAATGGGTCTGATGAGTGATGCATAGAGGGGCCCAATGACCTCTTTCGATCTGAATGCAAACCCTTTTGTGATTAGGTGGGCCATATAGAAGGATTTTCTAACCAATTTGGCAATGTGATTATCAAAAGAGAGGTTACTATCTACTTGGGCCCCCAGATCCCTTATTATGTCTTCCGTATTTAGGGGGCTACCACCTATGTGGTAGTTTGTGGGTACTTTGTTTTTTCCAAAGGGGATGATTATGCACTTTTTCATATTTAGCTTGAGACCATGGTTTTGACACCAGGTATCTGTCTCAGTGAGACCCTTTTGGAGGATGTCTGTGTCAGCTGGAGAGTCAATTATAGCCCCTAGTTTGCAGTCATCTGCGAACTTGGTGAGCCATAGTCCTCCTGTGCTTGCCTGTATCTCTGAGAAGTATATGCTGAACAGGAGGGGTCCTAGGACTGAGCCCTGGGGAACACCACTTGTAACCGGTTTGGAGTCAGACCTAGCTCCTGCAACCCTTACCATGTGGGTTCTGTCCATGAGCCAGTTGGCAACCCATCTCATGATGTAGGGGTTTATGTTCAGGCTGGTGAGTTTGTCTATAATACCTGAGTGGGGAATGGTGTTGAAGGGTTTGCGAGGTTTAGGTAGACTGTGTGGACCACCTTTCCATCATATATAGCCTTGGTAACTGTCTCAAAGAAGTCCACCAGGTTTAGGAGGCATGATCTGCCCTTAACAAAGCTGAACTGGGTTGGGTCCAGTGTTTGGAGGTTTCCAGTGTCTCTATTAATGAGATCCATGATGATGCGCTCCATAGATTTGCAGACCAAGCTAGTCAGGCTTATAGGGCGATAGTTCCCGGGGTCCGCTGTGGCTCCACCTTTGTGGAGTGGAATAACCGTTGCTGTGCGCCACTCTGTGGGCACGTAGCCTGTGGATAGGCTGAGTTTAAACAGTGTGTTTAGGTGAGGGGTTAGTTCATCTTTGAGCTGGTGTAGGAAGCAGCCTGGGACACCGTCTGGTTCTATTGATGCTGTGTTTTTGGCTTTGGAGAGAGCTGTTTTAACCTGAGTGTTTGTGATTTCAGGGCACTACATTCTTCTGGTATAGTTATGGGCCCTTGGGGGAGGGGGGTGAAGTATGCACTGAACCTGTCTGCCTGGATGTTGGCTATATTGGTTGGTTCAGTGTATTTTGTGCCATTCTGCAATAATTCCGAGCAGATCTGAGAATTGCCACTTAGATTCTTGACATAGCCAAATAATGCCTTGTGGTTATCTTTGTAGTCCATGGCAATTTTTCTTTTGAAGCTAGCCTTGGATGATTTTATGAGGGAATGTAGTTTCTTGTTGATACTGATTAGGAATGTCTTCCCTTCTTGGGATTTTACTCTTTTCTGTACTAGTTTCCTCCTTCTATTGTATAACTTGTTTATGGCAGGGGTCCACCAGACTGGTTTCCTTTTCTTGGAGGAGTGAGTCTTGGTTTTGTTTGGGATAGCACGATCCATGCATTCTTGTAGGTGCCTGTAGAGTGCATTAGTAAAGGAATTTACAGCTTGGACAGCATTATCCTTTAGCATGGGGGCTTTGAAACTTCCCACCTCGGTCTTAAGTAATGTGAAGTTTGCTTTTGAAAAGTTTTTCACAGTGGTTTCTTTGACTGGGGGTGGTGGCAGAATGTGGATATCCAGACTGATTAGTTTATGGTCAGATCTAACCAGCGAGAGGTTGACCTCCGGTGTGGAACACTGGTTGCCCATGTTGGTGATGACCAGGTCCAATATGTTGTCACCTCTGGCGGGGGTGTTAACCAGTTGATCCAGGGTGTTTGAGTTTATAAATTCTAGCAAATGTTGGGCCAGGGAGTTCGTACTTGAGTAGTTCTCCCAGTTAATGTTTGGATAATTGAAATCACCCAATATCAGGGTGTTTGAAAGGGACCTTTATGTTTCCCAGTGTTTCCAGGAATGCAGAGTGGGGGTCCAGGGACATGGTGGGTGATCTGTAGCAAGCTATAATTTGAATAGCAGTTTTGCCCTTTGTTAGTTGCACATGGATGATATGATCTCTGAAACATCGTGCTGTACCAATAACCTGGAGGTGTGGGTATCCTTGATGAATATGGATACTCCCATGCCTTTTGTACTTCGGTCTGGGTTTTGTGGCTGAAATGTATGGTATGAGTTGTAGCCTGGTAGTGCTGGGGTGCTCTCTGGAGCCTTAAACCAGGTTTCTGTTACTGCACATATATCGATTTTCTCCCTACTGAGGAGTGCCTCAAGTGCATGCATTTTGAGGTTTAGACTTCTGGCACTGAGCAGCATTACCATTAGTTTTTTTGTTACTTGTGCTATTTACGGTGGTGGGTTTGTCTTTTGAGTCTTGCCTAAAAAAGGCACTATGGGGGTGGCAAGAGCCTTGGCCAGTATTCGAAAGCCTAAGGGTGACAGGTGCAACTCATCTCTAGCAAAGCAGAGTGGCTTGTCGAGAATGTCTTCCCAGGCTGACAGACACTGGATCCCTTTGAATGACACCAGAAGCTTGGCCAATTGTTGAAACTGATAATTTTTTCTCTATACCGTGGTATAATTCTTGGTGAGGGCAGGATGCTACTCAGGGTCAGGGTCCTACCAGCCTGGGCTACGTGATCAGAGAGCTCCTCCATGTCTCTTTTCATGTAGTCCAGGAAGGTATGGCTCAGATCATTCACGCCAACATGGACAATGACAGAGTCATATTTGTACTTGTTCTGGAGTGACCTGAGTGCTTGTGTTATGTGGTGGATCCTGCACCCTACATGCAACTAACAGTAACCTTCTCCTTGTTCAGTCTAGTGAGTGGGACGTCAGTGTACCTGACTATCGAGTCACCTATTACTTGTGTGTTGGGTATGTTATTTTGCCTTAAGGGCTGTGATTGTGTGGCACACTGGTTTTGTAAATTATGTGTTTCATGGTTTGTGTTGGGGGTAGGAGGTTGCTTGGCTATCTGCTTTGGAGGTCTCCGTTGCTTTTGCAGATTTTTATTTAGAGCCTCCGAGTATGTTTTTATGTATTTATGTGTTTTTTGCCAGTGCTGGTTTCATAGGTCTATGTGAGACTGGTGGTGTGATGCAACTTATTCCATTCTCCTCTTGACTGCCTGGTCCAGTCTTGGGTTGAGAGAGCTTTGCCTCCAGTTTGGCTGTATAATTGCATCTCTCACATGTATTAGTGTTTGGTGGAAGGAGGAGGGGGTTGTCTGTGTACATGAAGCAATTGTAACATTGCCTCAAAATGCCCAGATTCACCAGTTGGACTGGAGAGTACTTCTGAAACTGCCGTTTGGACATGCCTGGATAGGTACAGTGAACTGTTTTACTGATTGGCTGGTAAGGTCGAATAGAGAGCCTTGTCCTTCTCTACAGTATAGGGGGGGTCTAGTGCTAAGGTTTATTAGTGCTATGAGTTTTGGGCAAGTGCAGGGATGGGAAGTGAATGATTTGAGTGCTTAAGATGAAAGTTTGTCTAGTTCCAAGAAAAAAATTGAAGAGTAGACTTTGTGGAGCCGGGAATAGTTATACCCTAGTTAACCGTCGCTGCCCAGCATGCAAAACCACACAAATGTGGGTTTTATAGCAGGGAAATGAAAGACATAAAAATTAGCCCAAAATGGCCAATAAACTACTAATTACTGGGCTGAAAGTACTCCTCCAGGGACAGATAGGCTGCTCAAAGCTCCCTCTCTCACAGTGAACAAAGAAACTTCCTTCTATCCAAGTAAGGTGTGGGCAAACATAGAAACTTGTAACACAGCCCTGAATTCAGCACTAATCTGAAAAGTGGACTAAACTAGGTTAGAAAGGTGGGAAAACAAGTATTTTTTTTTTCAGAAAATAAAGCAGATACAATCAAAAAACACTTTAAATGCACTGAAATGGCTAGCACACGAGTGTGCAGCCTACAACAGTTAAACAAGTAATTTAAACACAAAAACGACTTTGTTAAAGTGCAGGCAGTAAAATAAATACAATATCTAGCTGAAACAAGCTTTTTAAATCAAAGAAACTCTAGGAAATTGGCGTTTAGGCGGAATTAGCTAAAGGTATCAAGAAAATGCAGAAAAATGATACTTAATCACTCCAAAGTCTCTCTTGTCTCTCTGCTGCTGTAGAACTCTGCAGGGCACCAGGCAGGAGCTTGCTGAGCTGTATACTAGCACAAAAACCTTGCAAATGTGGGTTTTATAGCAGGGAAATGAAAGAGATAGAAATTAGCCCAAAATGGCCAATAAACTACTAATTTCTGGGCTGGAACCACTCCTCCAGGGGCAGATAGGCTGCTCATAGCTCCCCCTCTCACAGTGAACAGAGAAACTTTCTTCTATCCAAGTAAGGTATGGGTAACACAGAGACTTGCAACACAGCCCTGAATTCAGCACTAACCTGAAAACTGAACTAAACTAGCTTAGAAAGGTGGGGAAACAAGGATTATTATGGGAATGGTGTCTCTTACTTGCACTTTCTGTTCTAATGGCTGCTTTGGACCATCTAAGCATTTTTCTCTTTCATGTTGGCATGTCTTAGATTGTTTTTTGATCTTTTCTCTGTGTACATTTGATTGCAGGTCTTTTGGGGGAACTCTGCCTGATTTTCTCCTCATGGATCTTGTCACCAGTTCAACTGAGTGTGTCACTAACTTCAGCACCCTCAAGAAGTCCTTTGCTCTTCATTTATTTTGCCACAGTGAGTGTTTACTCATGTCAGCCATTTTTTTGCCTCGTCCACCTGTTTCTATTTTGGAGTTGTTGGGGTTATTTTACAGGACATCTGTAGGGATTTACCTGAGACATGCCTATGCCTTCATCTATGTGTATTGAACTTCTTATGTTTTGAATGTCTTTGTCAAATTTCTGTGAAATATTTACTGGATCGCCATTACTACTGGGCTTTTTGGGTATTGACCAGTCTGTAATTTTGCTATTTATACTTCTCCTAAGTTCTCATTATTTTAACTTCAGATCAGAAACATTTTTGTTTTAGCATCTACATTTTATTTGTCTTTTGTAGAGTGCAAGCCACTGAACTGGCACCCTTCTGGAATATTGAGAACATACAAGGTGAGTCTTAAAACACTCCAAATACAATAGCAAAGTGTAAAATTCTCTGTTACATATTAAAAGCATTTTTTCAGAGTGCAAGCCTACCTGAAGTGGGGGACTGCAACTCCACATCTCTGCTACATGTATATATGGGTTGCCTCCTAATGATAAGTTAAGCAGCTCATCTGCTTGTGTATGAGGTCTCACAATTACCAGTTTTGGGATTAGGATCTCACTTGTATTTGTGTGACCTCAAAGTTAGCATATATACTTAGCAGGGGTGTGTGTGGCACAGTGCCCCACATTGTGGGGGGGTGCAGGAGAGCTTGCCTACTGCAAAAAACATTGATATTATTATTAATTTTTTGTTTTTTAAATTTGCATGCAAAAAGGCTGCTTCTCGGCACATGCATATTTGTTTGTCAACATTGTCATTTTGATTTAAAGAAGTTGATGTTCTACATGTCAACACTGGGTGTATTCAGTGTTTTGTACTACACCCATATGAGTCTATGCCAAGCCTTCTAATTATAAAGTGTTAAAATGCTAAGACATAGACTAAAACAGTTGGAATCAAAAAGATCTGAAAGGACAAAACATTGAATAAAAATGATTCAAATGAAAAGATAAACTGTTTTTTTTGTGGGGTGGTATGACCCCCGCACACCATTCCTGCTAATGATATATACCAAATCCAAGATTGCACTACAGTGGGGAAAGGACACATTCCATTATCTCCACTCTACTGTGATGTTGTGCATCTAAACACCAGCAACATTTGAAAAGTTAATTTTCAAATTCTGCAGCTGATATTTCAAGAGCTCAGACTCTTGGGAGTTTGAATGCTTGAAGGAAGATATATATATATATAAAGCCCATTGGTCCAGTCTTCACTTGTCCATCTCAGTGACTCAGCAGTAGCCCTAGCCCATTTGCCTTTGATGCTGGATGACCAGAAGGCTCCAGGTTTCATTTCTAGTCTTGAAGCTTGGAGTGATTTTCCAGTACCAACACCACAGCGCACAACAAGAGCATGCGGCTTTTGGATGAGATGCTAAACTGAGCATCCATCTGCATGAACTGGTGCTATCTCAGGAGAATGTAAAAGTTCCCATGGTGCTTCAAGAAGAAAGGCCCCTATTAGAGCTCACAGCTGTAATGCTCAGATTGCATATGCTTGATAGCCAAATGGAAAAACACAAAACAATTGTTAAAGGGGGAAGCTCTCTTACACCCCCTGTGTGGGGATAGGCCCCACTTTCCTGGACTTACAATACCAACTCCATGGTCATGCAACACTGGGGAAAGGAGAACGTCCTTTGAATGGTGCACAATGATCTCAGGCACTCACTTATTTTGCTTTTACAGGAGTAAACAGGTGGATTTCTGTATGTCAAACACTGAGGGCATATGGGTAAGCTGAAGAAAGAGTAGGGGTGATTTTAGTGAATTTTATAAATCAGATACCATAGTAATAAACTTTTGCTCTTCCAGGGTGGTGAGGCTGAGCAGCTTGGAATGCCTTACTACTCAGAAGGTGACTTCTGACTTCCAGAGTGAGGGTCCCACAAACAGGATCAGCCAGACCTTAAGAAAAACTCCACCCATGGTGCACTGCAGTTACTGTGATGACAACAGTCTTGACTTCCTCTGGGAAGAATTTAGTTATGTTGACTATGAGGAGCTCAAGACGTTGGTTTCATCTGTATGTCCGCAGGCTGCTGGACCAACATGGCTGATTAAATTTTGCTCTGAGTCAATTGGTCTAGTTATTTATTCTTTTAATCTAATTTGAAAATAGGTGGAGTTTCCTTCCATTCTGTAAGAGGCCTCAGTTATTCATATTCCCAAAGAATCTTTTCTGAATCAAAGCAATTGAGAAATGTACTAACTAATCTCACATTTTCCTTTTATTGTAAAGTTACAGAGTAAGTGATGTCTACAAATCTACTCTTATTTAACACATCATGATGTCTAGGACACGTCAGTCGGATTTTAGATCAGAGCATAGACTGCCATAATTTGAGTTGGCAATGACCTCTAAATAACAAGACAGCAACAGTTATAATCTGTCTTGATCCTGCTTGATCTCTTTGTGATTGTTGACATTGCTGCCCATGGAATCCCTGAGTCCCTCTGAGCTCATTGTGCTTAACTTAAACTACACTCAGATTGCCTTTCACCTTTTGAGTGACACTCAGTCTGCGTTTTTTGGAGTTAATTATTTCAGTGGCCACCCGATGAACTACATAAATCCACATGGCCCGAGCTTGGCTCCCCTGTTGTTTCTGTTGTTTTCACAATCCCTTTAGGAAATTATTCAAAGTGGGGAGAAATATTATCCATCAGTGCTCTGCTGATGCTGTTTGGCTGTAGCTGTCCTTTTCTCGGTAGCTGGCCCATCTTTCCAGCACCACCGATAAATGATTGGATTTCATCCATTATTGATGACCTATAGAATACTTAAACTGAGCCCAGCAAAAGCAGAGGTGATGCTGATGTAAGTCGTTATCTGTTCCTCACATATTCTATTCCTTGTCTTTACATTTTTATGTGGAGAATCAGTTAGATTTTGAATCATCAGTGAGAGTTTGGTGTGACTATTAACAGCAAGCTGTTAGTAATGGGTGGGGTGTCAGATCTCATCAATATTATCAATGTTTTGTATTTCTTTCTGAAAGATATCATGCCTATCAAGCACCTCATCTATCTTTGGATCTCGCTGTGATGATTCATGCCCTTTTATCCACTCAACTTGATTACCAAAGTGCCTTTTACCTCAAGCATTTGCGTAATGACCTGGCAAAACTAGAACAGGTACAATGTTATATATTGGCTTTTGGCTGGAACTTTTTGCTCTTCTCATATCTCCCATATACTACAGCACCTGCACCATTTGCTGGTTACTGCCAGGTCTATGTTTAGCAGAGTCTATCTTACAACACCATAGACAATGAACATTTAACGGCTTAAAAGCAGAAAATGCTGGACCTCGAAGTCGCTATTGTGGGGGGCTGTGCCCCCCTGCTAATTATATATACCAACTCCGAGGTCGCACTACAGTGAGGAAAGAGTAAATATTCTGATCTTCACTGTACTGCGATCTCACAAAAAGCACATCGTTAAATGGCATTTCCGACATTAAAGCAGTTTGATGTTCAGCCTCTTTGATTTCATAATAGGAGCCCATTTAACATACTTTTACATAATGTTAATGATGATAACATCCTTGCTCTAAACAATCTGCGTCCTATCTGTCTGCAAGTGTTCTTGGCACTCCTACAATACAATAAGATTTTAAGAATTTCAGCTAATGTCCTAATGGTTGTTCCCAGGCCCTGTCTCAAAACCTCAGGCAGGCTTATTTTTGTCTAGTTACTCCTGGTCTTCTGGAATCAGCTACTCTCCCCCGATTCAGACAAGTGATTCAGAAGTCTCTCTCTTAATGTCCTTAAAATTCTTTCTTTTTAGGAGACTCTCTACTTAAACCCTCATAAAGGCAATATTTTAAACTGATTCATTATAAATATTTTAAACTGGCATAATTTACATTAATTAGTTATCAAACTGTTTTGCAATTTTACTACCATATGTCTTACTCTTTTGAAAAGGACAGTGCTTAGGCTTAAACGTTTTAATACTAAAATAAATGAATGAGTACATACATAAACAAATAAACACTGCACTCCCCAGTATTTTTAGTCTTAGATGTGCTGTCAAGAAGCTACCTCATGAAAGTCGTATGGCCTTTTTGGAATTCTGCTTCCAAAATGTGAATTTATAGTCACCATGAGAAAAACCGTTTTGGAAGGGACTGAAAAAAAATTGTACTTCATTTTGCTTTTGCCTCTTCTTAAAAGTACTCGGTTGTATTTATTCTGATGCATTTATTACTGCATGGTAGTAGCCTGATTAAATTGTAACTGTTATTCTAAGCCTTTCGGTTTAAGCACTTGGGCTTCAGACCAGTTGTTTTACATTAAGAAGGTTTGTAGTCTGCACTGTTGTGGCAGGACAGGTAGCTTACATCCTTCTAAACTGGGAATTGCTAACTGAAGGCTAAATTTCTGTTATTCTAAAAGTGTATTAGTTCTGTCTTAAGCACTTGGGCTTCAGGCCAGTTATTTTACATTAAGAAGGTTTGTGGTCTGCACTCTTGTGGGAGGAGAGGTTAGAATCTGCCCTTCTGAGGTGGGAATTTCTAGTTAAAGGATTATTGTGGCTGCTTATTTGAACTGTTTCTTTCTTAAATTGGTGCACCTTGTTTGCTGTAGCATAGACTAGATTCAGGCATGCTGAATCTAGCTTTGTTTGTATAACTTGAGCACTAATTCAGACCATGTTTTTTTTGGAGACGGTACCCCTGCATCCTAGTAGCAGGAGTGTGCAGTTAGAACTTGTCTGATTGAAGACTGCTGGAACGGGGCTCAGTTTTTTAGCTTTTTATTGGTTCATTTGTTTAAATCAGTTTGCTCATTTGCTACTTTTATATATAAAAAAATATATACACTTTATGCATCGCTTCTTAGCTAGGGTTAAACTATTCCTGGCGCCATAAAGTCTGCTCTTCAAATTTTCCCTTAGAACTAGCCAGTTTTTTAGTTTTAGCACTTAAATCTGTTTCTTTGAGCTCAGCACTTGTTCAGAACTCGTCGTAAGCACAAAATAAGCTACAAATTACTACAGCACTCACCTTTCCTCACTTGTCTAGAGGAAAACAGTTTTTAGTACTTAATAAATAAGCACCTATCCAGGCATGTCAAAGGGTCAGCTCCCGGTGTTTTCTCTTGTCTACCTGATTAATGTGGGCATCTTGGGGCAATGCAGCAATTGCCTCATGTACACAGACAACCCTCTCCTCCTACCACCCAACACTACAAACTGTGTGAGATGCACTTATATAGCCAAACTGGAAGCAAAGCTCTCTTCACCCAAGACTGGACTAGACAGTCAAAAGGAGAAGGTAAATACTTGCACCACACCACACTCATCACATAGTCCCTCAAAACTTACACCACCAAAACACATAGCAACACAAAACACACGCCTACATTCACAGAGGCTCTCAATAAAAATCTGCTCAAGCAACAGAGATCTCCAAAGCAGAAACGCATGCAACCTCCACCCCCTAACACAACCCAAATGACACATAGCCCACAAACTCAACATGCCACTCAACCACAGCCCATAAGGCATAACAACATACCCAACACTCTAGTCATAGGTGACTCTATAGTCAGGCACACTGATGTTCCACTCACCAGGCTAAACAAGGAGAAAGTTACTGTTAGCTGCCTGTCGGGTGCCAGGATCCACCACATAATGCACGCACTCAGGTCAATCCACAACAAGTACAAATATGACTCTGTCATTGTCCATGTTGGTGTGAATGACCTGAGATGTACCTCCCTGGACTACATGAAAAGAGACATGGAGGAGCTCTCTGATTTTGTAGCCCAGGCAGGTATAACCCTAGCCCTAAGTAGCATCCTGACGTTACCCAGAATGATACCACAGTACAAGGACAAAATGATTGACTTCAACAATTGGCTAAGCTTCTGGTGTCATTCTAAGGGGATCCAGTATCTGTCTGCCTGGGATGACATGATTGACAGACCATGATGCTTTGCCAGAGATGGCCTGCACCTGTCACCCTTGGGATTCCGGATACTGGCTAAGGCTCTTGCCACCCCTATAGCGCTTTTTTTAGGCAAGGTTCAAATGACAAATTCACCACCATAACAGGTACAAGCAAGCAAAATCTGAGGGTAATGCTACTCAATGCTAGAAGTCTAAACTTCAAAATGCATTCACTCAAGGCAGTCCTTAAAATGGAGAACATCGACATCTGTGCAGTGACAGAGACCTGGTTCAAGGCTCAAGAGAGCACCCCTGCATTACCAGACTATAATTCATACCACACCTTTCGGCCACCTAACCTGGACGGAAACACTAAAGGTGGAGGCGTGTCTATATTCATTAAGGATATCCACACCTCCAGGCTAGTTGCTCGGCATAATGCATATCCAAACGCAACTAACTTTGGGCAAGACCGCAATCCAAATTGTAACTTGCTACAGATCACCCACCATGCCCCAGGATTCCCACTCCTTATTTCTTGATACACTGGAAAATATTAGGGTACAATTCAACACCCTAATAATGGGTGATTTCAACTACCCCACCATTAACTGGGAAAACTACTCATTTACCAACTCTTTTGCTCAACATTTTCTGGAATTCATAAATTCCACCGCCTTGGATCAACTTATCCACACCCCCACCAGGGGCAGCAATATCCTAGACCTGGTCGTTACCAACATGGGCGACCAGTGTTCCACACCAGAGGTCAATTCCTCATTTGTCAGATCCGACCACAAGCTAATCAGCCTAGACATCCACATCCCACCACCACCCCCATTAGGGAAACCACCGTAAAAAAATTCTTCACAGCCAACTTCATGCTTCTTAAGACAGAAGTACCAAACTTCACAACACCCATGCAGATAGACAATAGAGGTACAACTGCTGAATCCTACACAAATGCACTTTATAAGCACTTACATGACTGCATGGATTGTGCTATCCCTAACAGAACCAAGATGCTATCCTCCAGAAAAAGGAAGACAATCTGATGGTCCCCTGCCAAGAACAAACTCTACAACAGAAGAAAGAAACTGTTGCAAAAAAAGAGTAAAATCCCATGACTGGAAAAACTCCCTGGTCAGCCTCAGTAAGAAGCTGAGATCCCACATAAAATCCTCCAAAGCTAGTTATGAAAACAAAATCACCACTGATTCTAAAGACAACCACAAAGCACTCTATAGCTATGTCAAGAATCTCAATGGCAACACTCAGATCTGCTCTGAGTTACAGCACAATGGCACTAAATATACAGAACCAACTGATACTACCAACATCCTGGCAGATAGGTTCAGTGCTAACTTTACCCCCTCCACCCCCTAAAGGGCCCATCTCTATACCGGAAAAATGCAAAGTTCCTGTAATCACGGCTGCACCAGTAAAAAACACACCCTCCAAAGTCAAGAACACAGCATCCATGGGACCTGACAACTTCCCAGGCTGCATTCTACATGAACTACAGAATGAACTGGCACCACACCTAAGCACCATGTTCAATTGTAGCGCACAGTGGCAGTTATCCCACTCCACAAAGGGGGAGCCACCACAGACCCCAGGAACTACTGCCCCATTAGCCTAATGAGCCTGGTCTGCAAGGCCATGGAATGTATCATTATGGAACTTATAAACAAAGACATTGGTAATCTCCAACCTCTGGACCCCACCTAGTTCGGGTTTGTAAAAGGCAGATCATGTCTCCTAAACCTGATTGACTTTTTTGAAGCAGTCCCTAAAGCCATAGACGAGGGTAAGGTGGTTCACACAGCCTATCTAGATCTCACCAAGGCTTTTGAAACCATTCCCCACTCTGGAATTATAGATAAACTCACTAAACTAGATATAAATCCCTATATCACAGGATGTGTTGCCAACTGGCTCACTGACAGAACCCACGCTGTGAAAGTAGCAGACTCCAAATCTGACTTCAGACCAGTGACAAGTGGAGTACTGGGTCCTCTCCTGTTTAGCATCTACTTTTCTGAAGTACAGGCTAACACAGAAGGTCTTTGGCTAATGAAGTTCGCAGATGACTGAAAACTAGGAGCCATAACTGAAACTTCTAACGATGTGGACATCCTACAAAAGGGCCTCACTGAGATAGATGCCTGGTGTCAAAACCATGGCCTCAAGCTCAATGCCAAAAAGTGCATTGTCATCCCCTTTGGTAAAAACTCTGTACCCATGAGCTACCACATAGATGGTAGTCTATTTAACACCGAAAGTGTGATAAGAGACCTTGGGAACACAGGTGGACAGTAGTCTCTCCTTTGATAATCACATTGCCACAGTAGTCAGGAAATCCTTCTACATGGCACAACTCATCACAAAAAGATTCTCATCCAGGAAAAAAGAGGTCATTGTTCCCCTCTACTCATCACTCATTAGACCCATTATAGAGTACAACGCCCCTTTTGGTATGTACCTCACAAGACATCTACAACAACTGGTTGAAGACATGGTTTGGACTGGTGCACTGTACCAAATACACAGTAAAGTTTCTTATTATTTCATAGAGATGAATGTTTGTCTTTTCAGCTTTTCCCGGTTAGGGGTCGCCACAACTGAACTCCGGTCCGCTAATGATTGGCAGTAGATTTTTTTTATGGTACTGAGTTGCCAGCCCGATGCCCAACCTTCAGCAAAGGCATGCCCATTCACGCATATCTTTTGGAGGCCACTCGACTGCGGGGAGGATATGCAGACTCCACACAAAAGACACTCCAGCCATGAAACGAACAGGAGAACCTCTTGCTGTGAGGCAATAACACTACCGCTGTACCACTGCAGCTTCTTAAAACAACTAAACTTAATGGATTCATAGGGATGTATGTTTCAAGTGAGGACATTTGTGAGAGTTCAAAGCACAGACAATTACAGGAAGAAATGTACAAGATCCCGAGCCTTGTAAACTCTTGTTAAATGTCATCTGCAACATTAGTTACTTAGGCTCGCAGTGAAGCCTGTTTGAAAGAAAAAGATCTTAAAAAATAGAATGATTTCAGCATTAGATAACAAAGTACGTGAAAATGCATTTTAAAGTTATTTACTGACAAACTCTGTCCTGTGCAATTGCGGTGGCCACAGAGGAGTTAGCATGCAATATTACCACAGTGCTTTCAAAATTACAGCATAGCACATTCGATTAAACTAGCCCCATCTTGTTATCAGAGCTAACTGCATCTCTGCTTGCTGATATAACTGATACTAATCAGAAGCTGCAAAAATGCCTCAGCTACACCTCAGCAAAGCAAACCTTAAAGATTATTTTTGCAAGATCTTGATGTCATACTCAAATCACATATAAAGCATATGGATTTTTACTATGATCACTGCACTGTGATTAAAGCATAGCTGCATTTGACATTTTATATACTTTTAGTAAACTGCATTGACCTTTGTATTGTCATGGTAGTGCTGAAATCAATGCTTCACTTCATAGTTAAATTACTGTAGAGTCAACTATGATTTGGGAAAGGGGAGACTTTTCCAGCATATATCACATTTAGTTGAAGGTCCTTCCTACTGTGGGTGGCTTATCTGTTCATATTTTTATAATTATAACTTTAATGAATGGCTTTCCCTGCATTACAGGAAGATATGAGTGGTACATTTATTTATTTGTCATTTGTTAACCGGGTTAGTCCAGCTAAGCCAAAGGCCCATTATTCAGTGGAGACCCGAGGAGAAAAGCTCCAGAAAAAAACAAGACTTTAATATGCATACATTCAAAAAAAAAAAATAAATAAAATAAAAAAAATAATAATATTACATAGTTTTATCATACATTAAAAAAATACAGGAAAATTTACAGTTATATCGCACATATTTACAGTAACAGAAGTTACATGAAAAGTATATACAAAAATAAAATGCTGAGTGAACAGCAGATGAGAATTTAGAGAAAAAAAATTGCTTCACCCTAGTATGTCATAATATTACAGAAAACAGAGCTAGATTAGTAATAAAAACATTATGTTGTTTCTATTAACAGACAGTGTAGGTAGTAGAAGGCTGAAAGAGTATTGAGAGGTATAGAAAGGTGTGGGGGTGATTAACTAGGGTCCTAGCAATTTAATTCCATTACAATATGCTGTCATTTCTGTTTATTGTCCTACTTTAAGGTGGTTCTAATGTTTACAGCTCTGTGTTTATCTGTTTTAAAATTGCATATTATGCTCTTTTCCCCTTTGTGATATAGTTGCAACATGCTTACATAGATAAGCTGGCACAGGGCCACAGTGACTAACATTGTCACGTCACAACAAGAAGTTCTCCTGTTTAGTTCTTGGCTGACTGGTCTTATATTAGTTTGCATGCATTTTCTCTGGACACATTGTTTTCATCCCACCTTACAACATACGCAGTAGGCAAACTGATGAATATAAATTGTTCTGAGCTGTGTGTGTGTGTGTGTGTGTGTGTGTGTGTGTGTGTGTGTGTGTGTGTGTGTGTCTGTCTGTGTATGTGTGCGTGTGTGTGTGTGTATGTGTGTGTGTGTGTGTGTGTGTGTGTGTGTGTGTGTGTGTGTGTGTGTGTGTGTGTGTGTGTGTGTGTGTGTGTGTGTGTGTGTGTGTGTGTGTGTGTGTGAGAGAGAGAGTGTGAGTGTGAGTGTGATACAGAAGGAAGGCCTGGCATTGTACTTCCATTCCCTGCTTGCCAAATAAACTCTGTGTATGCTGATGTCTATTCTTTGTTCACTGTATGAATCAGAAACAACTCATGAAGCATGGACAGATGATCCATCACCATAGTAAAAAAAGACTGGCAATCCTGTTGTATGTGTCACAGAGCCTGATGTCATATAGTCTCATACTTAAGTGGTCCAGCATTTTATATCTTCTCTGGTGTGTATTATGATTCTTATCAGTGTTGTTTTCTTCTGTACATGTTATCCAAGCTGTGGCTGAAAGGGATCTATGCTAGATCAGTGTTCCAGTTAACACACATTGAAAAAAGCATTTGTTAAATAAACATGTTCATGGGGAGGGAGTCACCTAAGTAAAGGTGTATTTTTCAGTGTATTTTAGGCAGGAGAAAGTCAAAGTGCAGTGGCATTAATGGAAAGCTTTGCTTTTTTTTTTGTGTACTTGGTGCTTCCTCAACTATCTTCTGACCTACCAGATGTTGAATATTTGTATATTTCTATCTCTATCTGTATTAACTAAAGTACCAGAACTATAGTTGAGTATGACCAACATTATGTGGTCAGAAAAGAAGAGAATGATTCAGACTGTAGTGATATGCAGGGTAATAATTAATCCTTTAACTGGGGGGGTGCCTCACTTGAACCCTTCCAGATTCTCCTGATAGTTTGAAAGAAACATTAATTTTCCAGTGAGATTTTCATATTACCTTTGGTTTTTACTAGATACCCCAATAAATATAAACCTCCTGATATTCCCATCACCATTGAATTCTATCATCTGTTGACCAATTTGTACTCCATTCTTTCTGGAACCTGAGAACATCAGGGATGGGAGGAAAGAGTCGAGCTCCATTGCCCTTCATCTTGCAAGGGGTCAGCAGATTTTATCTTCTTCTCCTAACTCCTCCTTTTGTTTGCAGGCATGAATGGTACAATATCTACTACATTCAGCCATTGTGAAGGTGTATGCTGCCACACACATGCTATGTAAAACTAGAAAGCAATGGTTTCATTGGCAATCTCAGGCCCTAACATGCTGCCTTTTGTCATGATGTGTGCACCTGTGGTGTAAAACATAAGTATCACTGCATTAGTGAGGCACTTACCAGCCCTTTGCCTATTTTGTCCTTCAAACAATGAAATATCTGACCAGAAGCTGGTTTTCTTTGTTAGACTGACAAAGCCTGATCCTAAAACACAGATATGCCTTAGGGATGAGTGGCTGAAGAAACAGGGTGGAGGGTAATACTAGTTTCCAAGTTCTTGTTGATCTGTTTTCATGTGTTCAGCAGCTCAGAAAACTCTTCTACATCAACATTTCTTGCTAACTTCTGTTTTTCTTCCAACAGGTAGGATAACTACATTAACCTTCAATATAGAACAGCCCTCCTAGGATAGGGTAACACTCCTCCTCCTTTGGGATTTAGCAAGAGGTAACAGTTCTGTATATTCATTTGCTTAAGGACTCCATCCCTCATACACACAGCTTTCTGAGACTCCTCCCCAGACCGTCTCAATCCTGAGGTCTCAAATGTGGAATCTGGTAGAGTCTTTTATAGTTTTCCCATCATGCACCTTTTCTCTTGTCAGACTTGCCTGCATGCTCTGTCTCTTTCTCTCTCTCTCTCTCTCTTTCTCCCTCCCTCCCATTAAAGGCACAGTCATCCCAGTGTTCACAATACTCAACAGCTACCACTATGCTAAGTGACACCTCCCAGAAGAGACCATCAGTTCAGATCCCATTGCATGGGCTGTATGCTTGAGACAACCTATCTGTATTAAGGTGGCTGTGGCCTGGACTATGTTTAATGTTGCAGGGCTGAAGGTTCAATGCCCAACGAGGCAGTTTAGAATTACTGTACTTCTGTCTGTAAAGCCACTGATGAGGAACATGGTCTGTAACAAGTGTAAACTCACTCCCTAGGAAAAAGTATTTAATGTGTTGAGGGCCCATTTGATCACTAGACATTCCCTTTCATTAGTTCATCTCAGCATTGCTGATATAACATACAGGATGTTACCCCCCCACCCCCACCCCACACACACACACACACACACACACACACACACACACACACACACACACACACACACACACACACACACACACTATCTTAGACAGTTCAGCACCAATGTGTACTTCAGAACTGTGAACTGTAAGTTTATGGTATATTTACATGTGTGCCTCTCTTATTTATTATAGTACTGTTTTTTGCATATCCTTATATTTCTACTGAGTGTATTCCTGTTGTTGTATTTCTTGTGTTTCTGATGCAAATAGAGCTTTAAAATTTGATTTACTTTATTTACTTTTTTGTATTTTATTTTTTATTTAATTTAATTTTTTAGTAATCTAACTTCCTTCTGTAAACTGTCATTCATATGGTACCAGCCTGAGTTGCAAACCTTTGTGCCGTGATACGTACATTTTTCCTCTGTGTTGATCTGCATAACAATAAAGTTTACTTTAATTTACTTTGACTTTGACTTTGAGATGTGTCGGTGTGTACCAAGAACTATTTGGAGAAGTTAGGGACTATCAAAATTGGTTTCAAATACAACAGACTAACATTTCCTAAAGGGTTATTTAATTAAATTATCCATTGGACTTTCAATAGTGCATTTCCCTTGGTTAAGTTATTTACTGGGCAAGTGATTGTAGCAAGGACGAGTTACTGATAACAGTTAAGCAGGCTTAGAAAAACTATAGCGTGCTTCTTGGAGGAGGTGTGGTCCAGCTCTGAACTGCATCAAGTCTTTCAACCTGAAGATTCAGTATCCCTTTGTCTATGATATAGCCAAAATAAAAAGCAGGATTCTGCCATGCTTACTGTACATTTAGCTGTCAGTCCTGCTTGGTGTAAGGAATTCAAAATGTTTGGACTTTAGGCTGATGACGCTCCCAATCTTTGATGAATATTACATCATCATTCACGTAGTATGTGGCATATCAGGTTGGGGGTTTTATAATCTTGTCCATCAGCCTCTGGAATTTTGTAAGCTCTCTGTGGAGACCAAAAGGCAAGAATCTATAGTAGCAATAGCCCATCAGGTATAGATGTTACCTTTTCCTTAGCTTCTTAGACTAGTGGCATTTGACAATGGCCTTTGGTTAGGTCAAAAGTGAATAGAAACATAGCCTTGCCTAATTATTCAATCAATTTGTCTACTGTGGGCATGGGATATAATTTATATTTAGAGAGAGATAATATAACACTTTGAAGTTGCTGCAAACCTTCTAGACCCTTAGGGCTTGGAGACCAATACAAGGGAATATTCCGCACAATTTGGGATCCTTCTGTGACCCCAAGAATAAGTATCTTCTGCACCTCTTACGTGACTGCTTAGCATTCAGATGTCAATATCAGGTATAGTTTCAAATGTATTTTCTAACAAGTCATGGTTTCTGTGCAAAATTCTTTTACTTCATATTTTTAAGATATGGATAATGTCTCCCTTATTTTAACTTTGGGATATACTGTTGGGGTCTAAGTGTCACCTGCAAATATACTTACTACAGAAACATCAGTTTCCATGCAGTGTTTCAGAATGTGCATGTGGTGTAACTGTTCTGTTTTTTTTCCTTTGTTGTCTTACATTATATTTTGTGGTGCTGGAAAATCAGAAGGCTGTGGGTCTAGTCACACTTCAGGTGACTGGATTGATGACAATGCAGTGCAACATTAGTGGTGCTGTATTCGTGAGTATGCCAGACCTTGGGAGAGAAAGAAACGTTGTGTTCCATCTGCTTGAGCTGATGGTAACTCAGGTGGATGTAAAAGATCCAATGGCACCTATTGAAAAGAGTAGAGGAAGCTCCTAGATGCCCTAAGCAAAATGTCCCTTGTAGTATAAATACCACCTCGGATCTACCCTGCAAAAAGACCAATAGCCTGTTGGGACTAACCTGGTCAATTAAGTATAAATAAATAAATAACTCATGTCACTTACATTTTCTACAGTTCCAAAAGGCCCTTGCCACTTTACATGGAAACTTGGTTCCAGCAGTGTATGGAGAAAATAGCTTTTTTCCTGGTTTGAATTTTCTTTGATGATATTTTTATGTTACGGTATCTGTTGTGCCTCCTATGCCTTCTCCATATGTTCTCTTGCTGTAGACAATATTGTTTTTAACCTGCCAAACAGGTCTAAAAAGTGCTTTGTCAAACTTTTAAAGGGGGTGCTTTCCTCCACTTAATTTTCTTTTCTTATATCTAGCAATCATTGGTAATGTCTGGCATATAATAGCTTACACAGTTTGAATCTAGTGCAGGCGTTGGTGCTTTCCTTATAGCAAAGTGAAAATATGGGAGTAGATGGTCTTAGTTTCTCCCATCTATGTCTATCATCTTCTGTAACACAGACACTAAGCTTTTATTTAGCTGTTCATCTAGTCCATCTCGTTGAGAGGGGTATGAAGGTGTTCTTAGCTGTTTCACTTTAAAAAACTGACAATGTTCATGCATTACTCTGGATACAAATGGGTTACACTGCTCAGTGACAATTTCTCAAGGAATTTCTACCCTGGAAAAAAAGCATTGCTAGGTATATTGCTGACATTTGCATTGACTCTTTATAAGGGCACTTCCTCAGGAAATTCTGTTGAATACCAAATAATCAGTAGGATATATTGGTAGCCCTTAACCGATTTAACCATTAAATATTAAAAAGTTCCCAAAACTGGGGTTACATGCTGTCCTTTGATACTCTGGCAAGTTGCACAAAAAATTTCCATGTCCTTCATAATAACATAGTAGACTATAGCTAAACTTCTAGATTTTTTGTCTTATCCAGTCCCAAATATCACCAAAAATGTGTCTATATGTCAACTCCAGGGCAAGTGTCAAAGGTTACAGCTTTATTTTGCCATTTGTCTTTGGTTGCCTTGCAGAGCAAGTCATTTCTTAGTTCAAAACACTGGTATAAAGGAGGCTGTTTTGCTCCATGGGTTCACAGTCTACACTTTTTATATTTTTTCTAACTCTACTTAGTGTATTATTCTGTGAATGAGCTTTCTTGAAACTGCTAGAACTTTATCCAAATGTCAGCCAAGTCAGAATTACTTTCATTAGTATCATGTTGTGGTGTATAGGTTGTGGCCTGTTCTCATAGAAATGCAGGTACAGGCATGTCTCTTTCATTTAGTTCATCCTCTATAAAAGGCAATTCAGAAAAATATTCTTCTTTAACTAGGCTACAGGTAGCATTACTATCTCTCATTCAGTATATATATATTTTTATTTTATTTATCCTTAGAGTCCTGTTTCTGACTGGCACTCTGTTTTGATATAGTAGGGAGAAGCTTAGAAGTCCTTTTAGGTCCCCCTTTCTCTTTTCTTTTGGTATGAGACTCATCTGCTTCTTCCTTTGGTTCCTCTCAACTGTCCAGATTTTTGCCTCAAAATTTTGGTCTGTTCCTCATAAAATGTGTGGTTTTCTGGCAAATCACTGGGATGATCCTAGGAATTAAATCACTAAATATGCCATATATTTGAATTTCAGACTTCATATCCTTTAGAAAATGTATTTTGACACAAGCCCTTTTATTCTAGCTACTTTCTAAGTTTTTAAGAGCAATATTTAAACTTTGTCCCTATTTTTTGGGCCTTTGCCCCCCTTATATCAGATTTTGTCCATATTTCTATGGCTAAGAAGTGGAGAGGTATGAGATGAGGGTCAAGCTCTTTCAACCCACATACCTTTCAAAAGCTACTAGGTATGTTCTAATATCATTTCCCTTACTTAATTTCTATAAGGACAGCAAGTCAGGTTGTTGGTTTATGACTATTGCAATCCATTTCTGCAAGCTAGGCAGGTGTTGATCATGAGCTACTGTACTTTATATTAGTGTCTCGTAATTTTTCTATTATTCACAGGACTCAGCAACTGCATTTCAATACAGACAGAGCTTTGTCTTCATAGGAAATTACACAACCAGAAAAGAAGCTATACTGTCTTGAGTGTCATTTCCAGAACAAATCTCAGACTGGGCAAGTTCCTCAGTTTCAACAAACATTTCAGCCAAAACAGTACAAGTTACCTAATAGCATTTCTTCTGGAGAGTTATGTCTGCTTAACAGTCTGCTAAGCAGTCATTTTGGTATTTGCTTCTCAGGCAGAGTTTCTATGTATATAGCAAATTTAAACTACATTTTTGAAGCTGTTTAAAAGTTATAGTTTGTATGAGACTTTTTCTGTCTTCATTCTTCACCAGTGCAATATTGTTCTGGTGCTTTTAGAAACAAAACAGTCTTTTAGCTAGTTTTAGCTTTTTGAAAACAGAGGTTTATTTGCAAAATTAAGTAAAATCAAGCTTTCTTGCACCAAACGAGGTCAGGAGAAAACAAAGCTGCAATTGTTTCAGCTGGTTGCAAAGTTTGGTTGAGTTCAGAAACAGGTGCTAAAGTTCAGTTCACAGTTAAGAGTATTTCTTTATGCAAGGTTTTCCAAAAGCTGAAGACAGTAATTATGCAGTTTTATGTCTTAAAAAACTATCTTCTACACAGCAGGCAAATTAACTCTGTTAGCCAAAAAGGCAACACTTGTATTTACAGAGTAATACTTCTGTTCCTTCTTTAAGATTCAGCACAGAATAATACTCATGTTACTCCTGGTTTACAGCTGCTACCTTCACACACAGCATCCCTGGCACTACTCAGCAGACCCTTTCTACACAGTGGCCTCAAATCTATAATGTAGAATGTACCTGCTTTTCTAGTGCTATCCTTTACATGTCTCCAAAAAATGTACCTGTCCTTTGTTGAGACTTGCCTACCTGATTGTCTCTCTCTTAAAGGTACAGAGCTTATAGTGCTCCCAAGCCTCTGCAGTCACCACTCTGCCAAGACATATATGTGGTTGCAGTTCACTCTGTTACATGCTGACTTTGTTAAAACAATGTAGTGCATTTTTTTATTGAAAGCAGTGTTTGTTGGATGCAGGGTTTACTGAATGGAGTAATGCTCACTGTTCCATTTTGTCTAGGGAGTGTGTTTTAGGTTATGTTAAGAGGCTGTGCGTGGTAATGACAACACTTTGAGATATGCCAAAAGTTTCAGCAGTAGGGCTGGGAGTGGGTATATCTGTGTGTGTGTGTGTGTGTGTGTGTGTGTGTGTGTGTTTGAGGGTTAGTGCGGGGCTGGTAGGGGGATAGTTTTGTATTGTGCATATATGCTAGTGTATGAAAAATTGAAGCAAGTGTCTTGTACAGTGGTACTGCTAGGGAAAGGGCTTATTGTAAGGTAATGTTAAGGGTTGGGGCAGGGACAGGTTTAGGGTCATGTGAAGTCTCCCAATGCCTGTCTTTAGTCTTGTATGCTAATCCTAACCTTAGCTCACAGTAATACTGTCCACTGTGCATAAAGTTATAGATAACATCCTAGCTGACAAATTTGGTGCAATGCTTACTCCACCCACAGTTATAACTATTTTACAGATTCCATTGTCCCAGCCATTGTTTATAATTACTATGGATCAAGTCCTCTCAGCCCTCTCAAAAGTTAAGGATATCTCATCGGTGAGCTCTAATAACATACTAAGTTGCCTGATTATCAAAATCAGATATGGCCTATCTGACCCCCTGCTTAACTTCATTCACTTAAGCCTCTCCACTGGCTATATTTCTGAAGCCTAGAAAACATTCTTGGCAAGGCCATTACACAGGGGTGGTCCAACCATGTACCATAGTAACAATACACGCATTATCACCACTAGTCTGATATGTGATGTGATGGAATGCGTTATTTAAGTCCTCATTAATCTGGACATTAAAAATCTCTTATCCCTGCAGTCTCATTAATTTTGCTTGTCAAAAGTAGGTCCTACCTCTTTAACCTCATTAACATTGTTGAAAAATTCACTAAAACAGTGGATAGTGGTTGGCCAAGGCTTTTTTCACTGCTCCACATTAATGCATTAGTGACAGACCTATAAATCTGAATGTAAATCCATATGTTATGCAGTGGATAGCTAAATGGTTATCTGACAAAACTACAAAAGAAAAAAAATGTAGCCTAGTACTCAGTGCTGGGCCTTATCCTGTTTCTCAGAGCATCAAGCCAACACTTGGTCTACGGTTAACCTACTGTTATCTAAGTTTGCAGATAACTGTAAACTGGTGTTGTCATTTATTTCTTCACTGGCTCACAACTGCTACAATATGGGTTCATTTATGTTAACTACTAGTACAAGGAAATGGCCTGAAGCTAAACATGAAAATGTGTAGCATAGTTCATTTTGGTAAATGAAACATTTCCACATCATACGATACAGGAGACACACCCTTCCATTTATAGTCATACCGATGGCCCTGTATCAAGGTCAACATTTATACAGTCATACCGATAGCCTTGTATCTGTACTTTGTATCTTATAGTGGCCAACATTTATACAGTCATACCGATGGCCTTGTATTGGTACTTTATATCTTATAGTGGTAATCTGTGTCTAGCCTTTTGAGTCATGAAAGATCCAAGCCTTCTTGACCTGCTGTTCTTTCACAGAATAAATGATTTCTCAAATACCTTGGTGAAGGACCTAAACCTGCTTGATAAATAAGACATGTTGGTGTGATAGTTTCATATCTCAGTGTATCCTTTACTTCTGGAACAGACTTCTACTAAATGACAAACAGAGCAACAGTTTGTCAGCTTCAGGATGAACATATAAAACTGGATAGGTAGCCTCAAACTCTCCTTCAGAATAGTTTGTGTTGGTCTCCTTCAGGGTGGGTGAACATTTTAGCAGGTTTTATTTGCCAGGCTTGTAATGGTTTGCAGTCTTACTGCCTACTTTCCTATGAACCCATGAGTCTATAAGCACATTATTGCACTGGTATCTTAGGAATGGGATTTAACAAATGTACTCTAAGCACTTTATTACAGTTATGCGTTAAAATTATGATGACTAAGGAGATTGTCCTAGAAATGAGCACTTGTAGTTACAGCCTGGGATAAGGATATGGTGAACAAGAGATTTTCTAGGCATGCACGCAGTTTACAAATTCATCTGTGGGGATACATTTTTATCTTCACTGGCTAACAGCACTGGGGGAAGTGGAAGAGGACATTATTATCTATGTTTCTACCAGGGGTATAGCAACACTGGCCAGGGAGTCAGAAGGTTTATGTTAATGACACTTTTTTGCAAAGATGATAATAAAAGGGTTCTCATTGTATTACATTTGCATCCACAGAAAAGATGATTGTGGAATGGGACATGAAGGGTCCTGCTTTATAACCATTAGATTTAGAATTACAAGTGGGAAGATGGAATCTCTAAATATGTAATTTGCATTGGCATTATAAAGTGATATGAGGGTTGGTGCGATACTCTAGATGTGAGCATTTACATTTTACATGACAAGAGGATGGCAGGTTGGAGGGGCAACTATTGACATCAAGATATATTTTGAACATAACAATGAAATGAGAGCTAGGAGGGGTGTACCTTAGATATGAACATTACATTTTCATAATGGTTTGAGGTTTTACTGACAACTAGAGAGGATGAGGTTTGCATACTAGTGTGAAATATAACAGTTGTTATCTCTCTGTGCATTATAATCAGCTGACCAGTTAAATTCAACAACATAGGCTTTCATCATACCACAAATAAGCAGGTGTTTCTCATTTTTTCATTTTAGTATTCTTAACTTGTTTTCATTAAGCAACAGACACAAGGCAATAAAAAATAAAGATCAATCAAAAATTCATCCCCCATGATTTTCTTGTTACCACCAGCATACAGCCTGAAACATTTATTACACACATCATGCTACACTCTTACCAATATAATATGGAGAAAAGACTGATTTAGGTAACATTTTTCTCCAGGGCTTCATCTTGCGTAACTTTATTTGGAAATACACTATTAAGCTTCAGTGCCTGTTTCCAGTAATACAAACTATGACTCTGGCATTTTCCATTGGTTTAGCAGTCAGAACTATTAAGAAGGTGAAACAATACTAGCCTGCTGACACAGTCTTTGCTAATGCACATTTAGAAATGTCCAATCATATGCATCCATATAAAAGAGAGCTGGTAAAACTTAGTGCAGGCTGAAGAGTTTGTTTTTTTTTGGATCAAGTCTCAGCACAGAATATTCACTGGGGAGCTCCACAGAATGCATTCTAAATCTGCTGTTACTTCTTCACACTTTACACATGAACTAATAGTATGTCTATGTCACTGAAAACAGAAGTGAAATATACAGTGATATAAATTTGCAAATATTTAATTTTAGTGTGATTGTCAGAGAAATACCAATTTTCCAAGACCACTTCTCCTTTAGGCTAATTCACCCTAATACCATGGCTACCTGCTGCTTCTACTATCTAACTCGGCAATCTTTCTGGATAAAGGACACAGATATTTAGCCATAACCTACATCTGTGTTACAGATGGTGCTAAGAGCAGAATGGCACCCATTTAGCCAAATAATCCACTGGTTAGCCAATGGGGTAGACCCATATATTCTCCAACTACCTGATGTAGCAGATAAGTTCACTGGAACAGCATTATCCTAAGCATGAGTTCAGAAATTAATTTCCCCAAGAGCTATTTTCTATTATGTCTTGCACTGTGGAAAGCAGAACTTTTTGCTTTCTCCTCACTGGTTTGTAAAACCAAGCACTGGCTTAGATCAGTTGGTTTAGCTAGACCACAGACATTAGTTACAAACGTCAGGTGTCGAACCAGGGGGAAATCTGTCCACCTCAGCTGCAAATGATTTATGCCTCTCCACCAGAAACTCCAACTGGCCTGAGCACTGTATGTGCTATCTCCAGCCAAACAGAAGTGTACTCCTTTTCTTCTATTTACTGTCTGTATTAAGAAAGGAGATGCTAAAATAACACACCTTACTATTAGTATTTTTTAGAATTGTCCAGTAGAAGTTCAAAATACTCTGCTCATATTGTGCCACACTAGAGTATTAGCCAAGAAAGAGAATGTCTTCCCTAATAACTCTCAAATAATTTCCTCTACCCCTTTCTTAAATTCTTCTCTTTTTAACAGGCAAGTAGGAAAACACCAGTGTCTCATTTTTACTTAATTTCCCTGTTTTTTATCTTAGTTTGTATCTGTAAATGATCTGAAATAATTAATGGATATGTATTGAAGCTTTAATTAAATGCATATGCTTATGTGAAATATAATTTCTATTCAGTATGGCCCAGTTATAGTACCTTGGGGAAGTCTCTTTAGTATTGGCTGAACAGAATCTGGCTGTACAACCCCTCTCCTCTACCCTTGAAAGAAGTTTTTGGTTTCACAGAAGATTGCACATTTATTGCTATGTTTGTTTGAAACTAAACTGAGTGCTATTAAGACAATGTGTCAATAACTAATACAAATTTTACTAAAGCTACTAACTTGGAGTTTTTGAGATAACTTTACAAGATTCACTTTTTCATATTGCTAGGCAATGCTCTTTTATGTCTGTCGTGATGGAACGTCTAATATTTTATTTTACTGTTAAAGACAGGTTTTAACAAGAGTTTTTAAATTAAGTCAAGCATCTGAACTCTTACTTGGTTGTCTGCATTAAAAGATCAATCATAAAACATTATAGTTTGCACATCAGAAGTTATCCTAGCACTAGTTAACAGTTCTTTAAGTTTGACATAATGAGTGTAATATCTCCATTCTGTTATTATGTTTGTTTATTTTAAAATACTCTGTAATTTTTCTATAAGATATGCTACACTGGTCCAGTTGGTGGCAGTATGTTACTGTATGAAAGAACAGACCTCCTGCACGGTAGCAATTGCAAGGCTCAGGAAACAACTACAATCAGGAACAAAAAATGAGAGCCAGCAAACGGTGACTGGATAAAATTTATCCAGTCACCGTTTGCTGGCTCTCATTTTTTGTTCCAGTATGTTACTGTAACAAAAAAAAAAAAAAAAAAAGGAAGTGGCTGCTGACACTAGTAATGTATCACTTCTACCTCCTGCAAAGCATTATGTATGTATGTGCATGTGCATACAAAATTACCTTGCAAAATTTTAAGCTACTGTTATTTGCACTGGAAAACAATGGACTGAGTGCAAGGTGATTGATCTGCAGCAATTCAGTGTTAAACTCATATGACTGTGGCGGATGTTGGTTATATCTTGAGGTAGCATTGAAACTACAGCTTTATGAGTTGACACAGTTGTTTGGGATTTGGGAACTGATGTGGACAGTGACCTAACTGTTGACCAAAATAAGCCCATTGTTGCCAGAAAGTCCATTCATATTACACAGTTTATAAACAAAGGGATTGTGTGCAGCTATAGGGATGTCATTGCCACTCTTTACTCAACCCTCATTAGGCTAGTCACAGAGTATAATGCCCCCTTTGGCATTCATCTGTCCAGACACATGCAACAACTGCAGCAACCATAGATGTACTTCACTAAAAGAATACAAAGCTTAAACAATATGTCCTAAATGGACCAACTCAAAGCCCTGTCACTATACTCAGTATCCTACAGAAAGCTAAGAGATGACCTGTGTCTGGCATACAACACATTCTCTGACCCAATACTGATGAATTTACTGCACATCAGCCAGTCAGATAGCATCATAAATACTCAAGTTTAGGGATCAAAGAGATCTAAACCTCTTTTGCAACTTCAATAGAATAGTATGGAAAGACAGTTTTATCTTAAAGAGGATACCGCTGCTCTGGAACAGACTCCCCATCCACTTAAAACAAAGCACATCCCTGTTTATATTTAAGTACAACTTGGATCTATGAATGAGAAACAGGAGTTTTACCCCAGGACTCCCCCCTGTACTATTAATGGACAGAGGTGGCTACTAAATGTTTTACCCCATGCATGGGTCTCCTCAGATTATTTATGGTGTGATCCCAGTTACGCTAATTAGGATAATACAGAATTATCAACCAATAAGATGGGTCAAGCTATCTCTTACTAAAAGGGATAGGTTAACTAGAGCATAAAACGAGAAACTGGCTAGGCTTAAAATTGCCCACAAGGGCAGCAAGCCTACTACTTACCTATGAGCATATGATCAGTGAGAAACTGACATACAGTCTTAAGGCTAATCTGGACAATGGTTTGAATTGTGAGACTGTACCCCTGACTGTCACATATTACTTGGTGGCACCAAGTGGGATTTAAAGATCATCAATTGCAAACAGTAAGAAGCCACGGTGGTGCAGCGGTTAGCGTTGCCACCTCACAGTAAGAGGTTCTCCGGTTCAATCCTTGGCTGGGTTGCCTTCTGTGCGGAGTCTGCATGTCATCCCTGTGGTCGCATGGGTTTCCTCCGGGTGCTCCGGTTTCCTCCCACATCCCAAAGACATGCTGTAGGTGGATTAGACACTCTAAATTGGCCCTAGGTGTGAGTGCGTGCATGCATGTGTGTACCTTCTGTGGAAGGTTGGACGCCGGGCTGGCAACTCGACACCATAAAACTCCACTGCCAATCATGAGCGGACAGGTGATCCACTGTGTTGACCCCTAACCGGGAAAAGCCGAAAGAAGAAGAAGAAGAATTGCAAACAGTAAGAAAATCATGCCTTGTTCAGTCTAGCATTGTTCAGTCTTTCTCATCTGCAGCTTTTTCCTCAACTCATCTTTGTTACCATACTCAGGTGCTGGTATACAACTGTTTAGGTAAAATCTTCTAAAAAATGGTCATTTGTAAGTGTAAAACAAGCATTTGTAAATGCTTCAGTTTAATATGGTTTTGATTATACAATCATTAATGTAGTTTGTAGCAAAGAGATGTTTCTTGATATATATAGCATTAAGTCACAAGTCTTAAAGTATACTGCAGTCTTCACAGGACAACCTAAATTAGCAGAAAGAAAGAGAGATAGTATAGGAGGGAGTTTAGGGCAATGGACATTTTTGGGAAGAGTGTTTATGCTTCAGTGACCAATTATTTGACACATTTTATTAGGTTACAGAGGGATTTGATCAACAGGCTTTCTAATACCCTCTCAAGATTAATTTATGAAGAGATACAATCATCTGTGACTTCTCAGCTACCCTACAATCTATTTTGAATTCATTCATGAGGCTTATGTAGCATGCAGCTGAAGGCACCTCAAGGGCAATAGGTTCAGGCATCTCCATCAGGAGACATGCCTGGATGTGCTTATGTGATTTTTTGAAGCCCTTCAAGTCTTTTTTCAATGATGCTCCTTATGACAGCACTTCTTTGTTCAGCCTAGGATTGCCAGATTTCCGACTGGCCACGTAGGGACAAACAAAAGTGAAGACTAAAATAAAAAAAAAAAAAAAAAAAAAAAAAAAAAAGGTCTTCCACACCAGGGTCTTAGCTCTGTGTTAATTTTTTATAAGCACGGAGCTGCTTCTGTTTAATGCGAAACATTGCAGTTCCGCATTAAACAGAAGTAGCTTTGTTTTGCGATTTTTTGATTGGCCCGTATACCGGTTTACGGGCCAATCAAAAATCACTAAACACAGAGCTACTTCTGTTTAATGCGGAACATCGCAGTTCCGCATTAAACAGAAGTAGCTCTGTTTTGCGATTTTTTGATTGGCCCGTATACCGGTATATGGGCCAATCAAAAATCGCTAAACACAGAGCTACTTCTGTTTAATGCAGAACTGCGATGTTCCTCATTAAACACAAGAAGCTCTGTGCTTAGCGATTTCTGATTGGCCCGTACGGGCCAATCAAAATAAAAAAAAAAAAAAAACAAAGCGGAGGCTGCCCGGGATTTAAACTGTCAGTGCGAGACTCGGGATCAGGCTGCTGATCTCGGGTCAGTCCCACCCATATAGGGACGTCTGGCAACCCTGGTTCAGCCCCACAGTGAAAAACTTTATCCAGGTGTGAGAAGGCTGGAAAGACCCTGTCTGCAGTGGGTGTACATTTTTCGACCCCTCAGAAATAGTTTTCAAGAAATCAATGAGGTGGTTGAAAGATGTGGTTCAGGAAATCCCAGAGTCCTTTACAGGACACACATGTAGGGGAAGTTCCCCCAGGTGCAGAGGGGGGAACTCTAATAGTTGACACTGCCCCTGTGGCAGAGGAGTCTCACAAAACCAGAGGTCCATAGATTCTTTCTTGGACAGATCCTACCAGTGCTCTGAAAGGAGGCCTGATTACCCACCTATGGAGGCAATCAGTGATCTGTTATCCCTGCACCAGAGAGGCTGGATAGACATAAAAGATACTTTGGTGCAGTGGATTATATCCATAGGCCACATAATACTCTTTTCCCTTCTGCCTCCAATCTCAAGAAATATTCCCAACATTTGACCCAGTCAAAGGGAAGAAAAAGCAATTCAAATTCAAAAGCTGCTAGAAAAAGAGTCATCCAAGAGGTCCCACCAGACCAGATAGATTCCAGAACTTACTCAAGGTTTGTTTTACAGCCAAAGAAAACAGGGACTGGAGATCAATTTTGGATCTCAGCAAACTGAACAAGTCAGTCGACATACCATGTTTTCGATGGTCATGGTTCAGTCCATTCTCCCTTACCTGGGCAAGGATGACTGAATGTACTTGATAGACCTTCAGGATGTGTGCTATCACATAAAGATGAACAGACGATCCAGAAGGCATTTATGCTTCCAGCTGGGAGCCAGTCACTACCAGTTCAGAGCTCTGCCCTTTTGTCTCATCACAGCCTCCAAAGGCGTTCACCAAGCGCATGGCGGTAGTAGCAGTTCACTTAAGACTGCAGGGACTCCTGGTGCTTCCATATCTATATGACTGGCTCATTACCACCCCGACCAGGCATCAGTTGATAAGGGCAAGAAATCAGGTTCTCCAGACTTGTTCTCTTCTGGGTATAACCATAAACTACAAGAAGTCTCAACTAGAACTAACTCAAAATTTGGAATTTATAGGAGCAGTTTTCAACACAAAGTCAATGATAGCTTACTGCCCCTCTCAACAGTACAAACTATCAAATCACAGGTCAGAAAAATAATCTGCAGTACCATGATTGCAGCCCGCTTGGTCCTTCAAGTTCTAGGATAAATATCAGCGGCAATAACCTTAGTACCTTTAGCCAGGGTTTATATGAGGATTCTCCAATGGATGCTAGCAGCACAATGGTCGATACTTTACCATCCCATGTCAGTTTGGATACGAATCACCCAGACATGCAAGAGAGAGATCTCAGGCGGTGGATTAATTCAGGTCAAGTTCTACAAGGCAGTTCATTCATTCCCCTCAGCCCAAGGCCATAGTGACCACGGACACTTCCCAGTTGATGTGGGGGGCACTTTTTGGGGAAAACAGTACAAGGCAATTGGTTCCTGATGAGGCCAACTTGCATATCAATGTCCTAGAGATGAGAGCAGTGCTTTTAGCATTGCAAGCCTTTCAGGATGCTCTCTTTTCAGGGACAATTGTGATTCAAATGGACAATGTCAGTAGTTTGGTACATCAACAAACACAGAGGGACCAGATCATACCTCTTGTGTCAAGAAGCACTTATTCTGGAAATGTGTAATCTCATCCAACCACTTTCTCTTAGCAACGCACATTATGGGTAAGTCCAGTGTAATAGCAAACAAACTGAGCAGGTACATTCTTCTATTTCATGAGAGGTCTTTCTACAAAGAAGTGACAGAATTTTTTTTTTCAATGGGGCCAGCCTTGCTGCGATCTTTTTGCTTCTCCCCTAAATGACAAATGCAGCAGCTACTTTGCCTTAATCCCCCCACAGGGGGAATCACCAAGGGATGCTCTATTTCACAGCTGGCCCCCTGGTCTACTTTATGCCTACCCACCAATGCCATTGATTCCAAATTTTCAGCAGAAAGCTGCCAGGTTGAAGAACAATGTCATCCTCATTGCACCTTACTGGCCTCAACAGATTTGGTTTCCCTTTCTTTGGCCTCATTTACTTCAACAACCTTGGATTCTGGATCCGACTCCAGACCACCTCCCTTTGAAGCAGCAGGTAAATGTGACCTTAAGTACCTTACTTGGAAAACTGTTTTTCTAGAAGCCATTACCTCTGCAAGATGAATTTCAAAGATTCAAGCCTTTTCTTCCAAACCTCCATACTTGATCTTTCACAAGGATGCAGTGATGCTATGAATAAATGCCTTCTCCCTTCCCAAGGTGGTGTCAGAATCTAATGTCAATCCATTAATTTGCCAGTATTCTTTCCTAATTTTGCAGACATGGGGGAATATCTATTACATTTATTGGATGTTCACAGACAATTAAGTTTTTACCTGCATAGAGCAAAAGACATCAGAAAAACAGACCAATTGTTTCCTTTGCAGAACTGAAATTGGGAAAACCAGTGGCAAAAGAAACTCTAGTCAGATGGCTAACTGATTGTATTTCATTTTCTGTAACAAATTGGGTATTGCCTTACCACAACTGGTATGAGCTCATTCAACTAGATCCATGGCAACTTATTCAGTTTTTCTGTCTAGAGCATCCATGGATAACGTAAGTGCAGCAGGAACTTGGGCTACTCCCCAACCCTTTATAACTCATTACAAATTAGATCTGGTCTCCAGGGGTAGAGCATCATTTGGTTCAACTGTGCTCAGGAATATCCTTTCTTAGAGTCCACCCAGGACTACAGGTAGCTGGGGAATCTGTCCCCTCAGTTGAGGAAAAAATGAAAACTGACAACATCAGATAAAGAAGTTATGTACTTACCATAACGTTCCATCTGTGTTGTCCATTTTCATTCTTCCTTATCTTTCTGCCCACCAGCCCCCATCCCTACTGATCACAAACTTCTGGACGATTGTGCAATTAGAGGGACATCATTGTCCTTTATATTGAGCTCCAGATATAGGTTCTTCCATTACTGAGCACATACAATTTTAAGTTTCCAATATTTATGCATGTTAAAGATTCCTTTTTCTGGAAAATCAGCAAACAAGATCTGAGGTAGCTTTGGGTTGGTGCATTGTGGGTGTGGGAAGGTCTTGAAACCCTTTTGGTTGCCAGTAGCTTTGGTGGTGGCCGGTTTGGATCTGAGGATCGGATCTGAACCCTCTAATCTGAACCAATCAGTTGAAGAATGAAAATGAACAACACAGATAGAATGTTATGGTAAGTACATAACTTCTTTTTATTGCTGCTTGTGCATGGAATTCTGAGTCAAGATTTTAATGCTTTGCAGAGTCTGTAGATGTTTGCCATTTTGATGTAAATGTTTAGTGCAGCATTGTCCTGATGGTGAAGATCATACTTGCATCACTACAACTATTAGATCTAAAGACCTAAATTTTGCTTGCAGCATAAATAGGACATGTTGGAGAGACAGATATGTATCTCAGAATTCCTTTCTCTGAAACAGGCTCCCCATCCACATGAAACAGAGTTCATCCCTAACCCTATTTAATCGTAACTTGGACAATTTCATGGGAAATCGAAAATTCAAACTTGGACTGGCACCCACATCTGTGGTGGGCAGAGGCAGTCAGTAAATTATGTTCTAACCAAAATCACCCCTGCATAAATGTCTAAAACGTGTAACTTTTGGCATACAGTTGGGTTGCACGGCTAGGCTTATAAAGGCCATAGTGTTAGTTAGCCTAGTGTATGACTATGAACCTATGAAAGGAGGGGAGAAACAATGCAGCTAGATGGTCAGCTTGCAAGCAAGTTAGTCCATTGGTGAACTATAAAGACCAGTCCTTTACACTTAAAGATAGATGTATTTACATCAGTAGATAGCCAAGTAGGTAAAAGATGAGACAGAAGTGTGTACTACTTGTGTATATTGAAGCAGTCAGGAATAGTTCATTAAAGCATGATTCTATAAGTTAGATTTCAACAAATAAAACTGAACAAAACATTTTTAAAAAACATTCAATGTTAGAAAATGAACCATCTTAACAGTCATCACATTTTGGAGGAAGGAAGATAGTACAGTTGTGTAAGTAAACTTACCATAACAGTAGATGTTAAAATGATCACTGCTGCAGTAGCCTAACCTATATGGGTTATATCCTGCAAAGAATATAACAGATGACCAGCTTCCAAAGCTTTCAGGGCACCTTCCGTGTACCTAAACCATTAGTTACCTGAAGCTGAGCTGACTAATAGGGTTTGATACCAAGCTTATTAGAGTTTTCATGCCAACAGAGAGAGGAGGGCTGAAGTCCTGAGAGGGCAATGCTAGGAAAATTACAATAAAAGTCCACTTCTTGGCATAAAAAGCATACAAAAGTAAGTAGGTTTGGAGTAAGTGGCTACTGCAGCAGAGATCATTTGAACTTCTACGGTTATGGTAAATTTACTTACACAAGTGTACTATGTTTTTTATATGGATCACTGTTGCAGTAGTCTAAGCTATACTGGTAGACTACCATACCTTAACATGACTTGGAGGATGAAGGTGAGGGTCCAGGAGCCCATGGTGAATGGTCCTAGCAAGGACTATTCTAGAGCTGTAGAAGGAATATAGTTTACAATGCTTTGTAAGCGTATGCACAGAGGACCACATTGCTGCTTTAAGAGTACTCCTAAAATCCAGCCCTTTCCAAAAAGACATAGATGAAACCCAGGCCTTGGTAGAGTAAGCCTTGACTCTGCCTGGTATTGTTTGGCTGTGGTGGGTATATCAAAAAGAAAATAGCATGAGACAACCATTTTGAAATAGTCTGTTTTGATACAGCTTGTCCTATTTCACCTTCACTAGAACTGAACAACTGATCAGAAGTTCTGAAAGATTTTTTTTGTTACGATAGTACCATAGGGTCTGGAAAGAAGATAGGGAAATGGATAGTTTGGCTTAAGGTAAACTTAGACACCACTTTAGAATAAATGAATGGATTAGGTCTTAAGAAAACTCTGTCTTTGTAGAAAATGAGGTAAGGATGGCCTATCATGAGAGTTTGCAACTCAGATACTCTTCTTGCAGAGGTCAGAGCAATTAGTAAAACAATCTTCCATGTCAAAAACCTTAAGGCAGCCTGATGAACAGGTTCAAATGGAGCAAGAGTTAGGTTTCCTAACACAAAATTAAGATCTTAAGGAGGAGCCACATGTTTTTTTAGAAAGGCTTATTATGCAACACCCATTTCAAAAACATTTTCTCATGAGATTGCATTGAAAGAGGGAGATCCATGGGCAGACATGCTAAAATGCCTGAGAAATGAACCTTGATTGAGAAGTAAGGCCATAAAATAGCAACTCATAATAAATAATGTAGAACCAGAGAAACACTGACCATGAATGGATGCTGATTCTTGATAACAACTAGAAAACCTTTTCCATTTACTAGTTAATGATTTTCTTGAAGTAGCATTTCTTGTCTCCATTAAAACCCGCTGTACATTCCCACAATTTTAATAAGCTTTGACTCCTTTTGTTCTACCACCCAGGGAAGCATTTGTAGTTGCATGGGTTTGGGATGTATCAAACACCTCTGATCTTGTGTGTGATTTAAAGAAGCTTTTGGTAATTGCCCCTGGCCATTTCCAAAAGAAGGGAGAACCATTGTTGCCTGGGGAAGAAGGTAATCATCACAGTGATCTTGGAGGACCCCTCCTAAATCTTCAGAATGACCTGGATATTAGTGGAAAAGGTTGAAAAGCATACAGCCACATTCCTGTCCAAGGAAAAAAAGCATTGGTCCTCCAAACTTTCTTGCAAGGAAACCTAGAGCAGAATTTTGACAACGTATTGTTCTGAGTGGAAGCAAATATATCTATTTCAGGTGTTCCTTGCAGTTGGATCATTTGTAGGAAGGCCTTCTGATTAGGTTTTCATTCATGAGGGTCCGTCTTGATCCTGCTCAGTTCATCTGCCACACAGAATGTAAAATACCTGTAAAGTGAGACTGAGACTGCGCTGAAAAGCTGTATCTAAGGCTATCATGGCTAGTCTGTACAAGATCTGGTTTCTCCCTTGCTTGTTTCTGTACTGCATAACAGTGATATTGTCTGTAAATACATGTAGAGGTCCTGGGCACCACAGATGGGTGAGACCACTGAGACCACTTGTAAGAGCTAATATCTGTTTATGTTTGTGTGTTTTGATCTGTCTTTTTTGTTCCAAAGACCCTGCATTTCTATTCCCATAGACATTCCTCCACAAACATCTACTGTGACAAACTGTGCTAGAGCAGGAAGAGAGAATGGGAGGCCCGGAATCTGTGGAATTGGGTGTTTCTACAACAAAATCACCTTTTTCACAAACCTCCAAACTGTAATCAGAAATGCCAGGGTATGTTGATGCTGGCACCATAAAGATTTCAGGCACTATTGGATTCTGAGTGGAAAAATCCAAGAACAATTCTAAATACAGATTTTTTTCCCGTGGAGGAAAAGCTCTTTGAACGGAGGTGTCCAGAAGATACCCCAAGAAAACAATCCTGTAAGGAAGAATCATGTAAGACATCTATAAATTCTCCTGAAATCCCAGACTGTGTAGGATATCCCTTACCCAAATGAGAGATCTCTGTCACTTTGAAAAAGATTCTGCAGATAAACAAGTCACCTAAATAAGGAAAAAATATGAATAGGTTGCAGTCTGCTTTAGGCTATTGCAAGAACCAGACACTTTATAAACACCCTTAGAGCAGTAGATGGACCAGATGGTGATGCATAGAACTGACAATATGATCCAGACAAAGAAAAACTTAAAAATGTCTGAGACCTGAATCTATAGGAATGTGCTGATACGTATTTTTTAAATCTAAGGTCACTAGAAAACTCAAATGCAGAATAAGGGATGACAAGTTGTGAAGTGACAGCATTTTGAACTTGTGTACTATCACAAAGAGATTCACAGGTTCATAGGTTCATAGGAGATCACTAGGCTAACAGCTCAAGAGCTCTTACAAGCCTAGCTGGTTTTACCCAGATTCTGCCCAATTTTCTATCCCTGGGGAAAGATAACAAGGGTCAGCAAAGCAGAGTTTTAACTATTTTTGCAGACTGCCTCTATCCATAAAGGGCATGTGCACTACCCCAGGAATGGAAGGAAAGGAAAAGACCCAGAACAAGTCTCAAAGAACCTTCTTTCTTTGGCACCAGGAACATCCTGGACCAAAATCCCTAACTGAGGAGGGAGAACTTCCATTACTCCCTGAGCAATCATATGCTGAATGACTGGAGATAAAATAGGAGTCAGGTCTGATGGGTTATGAGGAATCTCCTGCCATCTGTAACCTTGACGGATTACTCTCAGAATCAATTTGTCTAAAACTATCTGTTGCCAGATTGAGAAATGGAGGTTCAGACTTTCTATAAAGATTAGAGGACTGCCAGAGTGTGTGTATGTGTTGTTTACACCTTGTATTTTCTTTGTGAGGAACGTCTGAGGTAGCTCCAGCTGCTGTATGTGCCTAGTCAAGTACATGCCAGATGGTGCATTGTACTCAATTACTGATGTAATGAGGGCTGAATACAGCAAGATTTTAATTTGCTTGGATCTATATACCATACCTTTACTAGCTGTGCCACATAGAAGGACTTCCTCAACACTGTGGACACGTGGCAGTCAAACTTCAGGCTATCTATCTATCTGTGATCTCTCACCTCTGAGCCTACTGTTAGAGGTGTTCAATCGATGTTGTAATTTGCATATGTATTTGACTTCCCAAAGGGTATGATAATACATTTTTTTCGCATTTGATATTAGGCCATGGTTCTGGAACCAATCATTTTTCTAATCCAGACCCTCCTGAAGGATATCTACATCATTAGGGGATTCAATGATTGCTCCCAGCTGAAGTCATTGGCAAACTCTGTCATCCAGAGGCCTTCTAAATTAGCCTTGAGTCCAGAGAAGTATATTCCATACAGGAGTGGTCCCAACACTGAACCCTGTGGTTTATCACTAGTAACTGGGATCTTGCTGGATCTGGATTTACCCGCTTTAGCCATGTGTCCTTCTCGTGAAACAATTGGCTAGCCATCTGGTGACGTAGGGATTTATGCCCAGTTTTGTGAGTTTATAGTATCCGAGTGGAGAATTCTGTCAAATATCTTATCCAGGCTGTGGTAGGCAGTATGTGCTGTTTTACTCTTATCCATGGCCTTAATGACCTTCTCAAAGAAATCCTCCAGATTCAGCAGACATGACCTGCCCTTGACAAAGCTGAATTGGGTTGGGTCTGTTGTTTGGAGGTTTCCTATGTCAGTATTTATCAAGCCCATGATTATTCTTTCCATTGCCTTACATATAAGACTAGTCAACTTATGAGTCTGTAATTTCCTGGGTCAATAGATGATCCCTCTTTATGCAGAGGGATGACTGTTACTGTCCTTCACTCTATCGGGACAAAGCCAATCTGGAGGCTGTGGTTAAACAGAGATCCTAATAAGCCTGATAGGTCCTGATTTAGGCTTTTTAAGAGGAAACCTGGTATATCATCAGGCCCCATTGAGGCCATGTTTTTTAGCTTTAGAGAGTGAAGTGGTGACCTGTTCTTTGGTGATAACTGTCATTGGAGTGGTGGAGGGTATTTATTGGGGGAGAAATGGGGGTGATGTTTGATGAAATTTGAGCTGAATTTGTCAGCGAACAGATTTGCTACATCTTCTGGCTGAGTACAGGTGATGCCATCTACAACTAATTCTGCACATTGTTGGGTGCTGCCCTTAGGTTTGAAGACATAAATGAAAAATGTCTTATGGTTATCCTAAGCTTTGGAGGCTATTTTTACCTCAAAGTCTGCTTTCAGAGACTGACTAGTTTCCTAATTCTCTTGTTTAGATTAATGAGGGACATTTTCCTCTGTTGTGCGCATTCCCTCTTACTTCTCAACAGGATTCTCTTTCTTTTGTTGTACAACCTATTAATACCAGGGGTCCACCAGGGTGACTCATTTTTGGGATTTGATGCAAACTTATTTCGGTCTGGTACTGCTGTTTTTATGCAGTTGTTTATATGATTGTACAGGGCTTTTATGTATGCCTCTGTATAGGTTTCTGTGTTTTCTGGATTTGGAGGAGCTTGGAAACTAGCTATGCCATCCCTTGATAGGGGGTAATTTACGTGAGAGACGTTCTTGAAGTTTTTGGGATTATGTGGGGGGACTAGTTTTACTTTTATTTGAAGGGAGATAACTTGTGATGTGATTTTACCCATGAAAACATTGCACTAGTGGGGGTGCAGCACTCTCCCATATTTGTAAGCACTGGATCTAGGATATTTGTTCCCCTTGTGGGTGTACAGATTAGCTTCTCCAGGGCATTTAAATTTACATTGGGTCTGCATGTTTGTGATCACATATGCCTCCCAGTTGAGGGGTAGTTAAAATCACCCATGAATATGGTACTGGGCTGGATGGTGAGTGATTCTAACCTCAAGTATGATGTATGTTTTTTCTGGTTCATGGTGGGGGACCTGTAGCCAGCAAGAATATAATAAAGGATTTTTCCCATTGTTAGTTAGACATGGAGAAGCTCAAGCATGTCACATTGTTTGACCTGGATTAAGATGTACTTCTCCTTTACATACATAGATACACATCTGTCTTTTGCTCTTTCATATTCAGTGGGTGTTCGGAATGTATAAAAGCAGTTATAGCCATGCACTTCTGGAGTGCTTTCCTTGGCTTTGAAGCATGTTTCAGTAACTGCAGAGACATCAGCATTCTCAGGGAGGAGAGCTTCCAGGTACTGCAGTTTCTTTGTGAGACTCCTAGTATCGAGCAGCAACACCTTTAGCTTGAACTGAGTTGCTTTTGTTATGTTGGAATATTTGTTCGTTTGGCAATGCTTAAAAAGCCACTATAGGGGTGGGTAATGTTTTGGCCAATGTGTGAAAGCCTGGAAATGTCAGTTGAAGATCATCCCTGACACAGCAGCATGGCTTGTCAACCATACCCTCCCAGGCTGACAACTTTAACAATTGGCTTAGCTACTAGTCCAATATTTAATCATTTTCTGCTGGTATTGTGCCATCATCCTTAAAGATGGTAGAATGCTGTTCATGCTAGGCTCATACCTGCCTGTGACACATATTCCAAGAGCTCCATCATGTCTCTCTACATATAGCCCAAGGAGGTATGTCTCCAGTCATTCACACCCACATGGACTATGACTGAATTATACTGGTAACTTAAATGTAAGTGACCTGAATGTTTGCATGATGTGGCAAATCCTGGCCTCTGTCAGGCAACTAAGTGTAATTTTCCCTTTATCCAGTCTGGTAAGAGGGACATCAGTGTGTCTCACAATCAACTATCCTATGACCATAATATTGGGCTGTGGTTTTGTAGCTGAGATGCAATGAGATGTGGCTTTATGTGTTGTGAGGGAACTGTCTTGTTTGTGTGCATGTGGAGTATCTGAGGATTGCGCCTAAGAGGCCTTTGACATTTCGATAAGTTACATGTCAACACCTCCGCATATGTCATTAAAACACTTTTTTCATTCTTAAAAAATACATTTTACAAGGTAAGTTCTCTATTAGAAAAAGTAAAGCAGTATTTTTTTTCACCCTAAAAGGAACTTATCAGCCCACAATGCAACAACATTAGACGACCATCAATCCTTGAAAGCCAACACAGGAGCGCTCCATTTGGTGGCAGAAAAGCTCTGAAGGGCTTTGCACTCAAACCTGACTTTTAGTAAGCTCGGACGACTGTGGTTTGGGTGTGTTAAATGTGTCCTGAAAGCTTTGGAAGTTGGTCAGCTGTTATATCCTTAGCAGGATATAACTCATATAGTTTAGGCCACGTCAGAGGAGATCCATATGAAGAACATATTATGTTTTGTACTGAAACTCTCATGTCCTTCCTTCAACATGGTACAGGCCTGTGCTCTTTGAATTGTGTGGTTCCACTGATTCAGTAAAACATATTTCATCAGCAGACTATATTACTTCAGGATGAATAATCTCTGAGAGATGGTTAGAACAGAGCAGAACAGATACTGCTTACAGCTATATCAGAAAAATAACACACTGCAGAAATTAGCTCTGGTTTCTACTAATATGTACAGAAGATGGAAATCGTGTGTTACTGTACCTGTGAAGGATGCTTCAACTGGTAGATGCTCACTCATACATACAGTGTGACTTTTTGACTATCTTAGCATGTTTATATTATATCAGTGCAAGAATGTAATGTCAATCCAGTTAAGCATGTTACCTTGTGTTGCTGCAGAGCTTCATTACTTGCCACATGTCCTAATTCATCTAGAGCTTTTGGGGCTTATTTCTGCCCAGACAAATATTCAGGCAATGCAGGCCATTGGACCCTTAGACTGTGTTCATAGGTTCGTAGGTATATACTAGGCTAATAACCACTAGGGCCTTTATAAGACAAGACTCACAACCCAACCCAATTGCTTTCCCTGGTAACAGGTGCATCTTAATTTGGGGGGGTATGTTTGTTAGAAGCAATATGCTAGGAGACTGAAAAAAAGTTATGGGGGTTGGGATATGTTAGGGAATGTTTGCTGATGGCATTGATCTATAAGAGACATGGGGGCAAGCCCAGGGATGAATTTACTATTTCCCATCCAGTGGTCAAGGTTACATTTGAATAAGGTTAGGGATGGAGATCGCTTCACATGGATGGGGAGCCTATTCCAGAGCATGGGGATCCTTTGAATCACATATCTGTCTCACCTGTATGTTCTATGTAAATCACAAGTAAAGTTCAAATACCTGGATCTAGTGTTTCTGGTGTTACTCATTTTGTGGATGTAAAAAGCTACATCAGGGCTGGATCTAAGGGTGCTTTATATGACAAGCACAGATCACCTCTCAACAACCTGTAGGAGACCACATGTAGAGACAGGGCTCTAAGGTGATCTGTATAGGACAGTGTGTTAATACCCTGGATTCTCTGGCTCCAAAGGGAGCACTGGACTCAATGATGTTTCTGGTACTATAATTTCCTTGGACCTAGATATCATACCCTTACTTATAAGTTGGGCGGCATAGAATGATTTTCTTAGCTACGTGTTGGCCAAAGGCCATATTGCTGTCTACATATGGCCCCAGATCTCTAACTACTGGGTCAACTCTTAAGTTAATCTCTTAAATAGAGTAACTTTCCTGGATAGATATTTTTCCATAAGGAACTATAATACACTTCTTTGCACTGAGTTTTAATCCATGGCTTTGGTACCAGTCATTGGTCTGTGTTAGACCATCTTGCAGGATGTTAGTATCATGAGTGGACTTTATGATAGCTCTCAATTTTCACTTGCCTGCCAATTTGGCATTTGACATTAGCCTTGACCTCCAGGAAGTAGATGCCAAACAAGAGTGGGCAAAGCATGGAGCCCTGGGTCTTGGTGAAGGTGGTCTCATCAATCCTGACTTTGTGGGTACTACCTGTGAGCCAGCTGGCAATCCAGTGAGCTGTGTAGCGATTTATGCTTAGTTGGTGAGTTTGCCTATAATATCTGAGTGGGATATTATGTGGAATGCCTTAGCCAGGTCTAGGTAGGTAATATGCACCTTTTTTCCCTTCATTCACTGCCTTGGTTACCTTTTGAAAGAAGTCTATCAGGTTAAGTAGGCATGACCTTTCTTTAGCAAAGCCAAATTGTGATGGATCCAGTAACTGTAAGTTGCCAATGTCTTTGTTGATCATTTCCATGATAATTTGTTCCATGGCTTTGCATATTAGACTAGTCAGACTAATGGGTCTGTAATTTCTGAGGTTGGATGATGGTCCACCCTTGTGAAGGGGGATAACCGTTGCCATCCTGCATTCACTTTGTACATAGTCTGTTTTAAAGTCATGTTTCAGGCTATTTAAGAGGCAACCCACTATACTGTTGGGCCAATTGAGGCTGTGTTTTCAGCCTTTGTGAGCACTGTATTTGAAATGTTGAAGGTAAGTGTGTTGGAGTCTAGTAATGGAAACCTGTGTAGTATAGTGTGATAGTTTTAGTGTATACATGGATTTCAGGAGATCCTCTATAAATATATATATATATATATATATATATATATATATATATATAGGGATCCTTGCTTTCTAGAACGTGTCAAGAATAAAAAAAGCTGGAGTTATATACCACTGATATTCCATGCATTTTTGAAACTGTCAGTACAGTATCTAAAAGATTCTTATGTAGCTGTGTAAATGAGCAGGTCATAAAACTTGCATAGCATGAAATAGCAGTGGCATCCCTATAGGAAATGTAAAGAACAGGATAGTTTAGGTCAGATTTAGGGCTCAAATATCTCTGGCAGAGAAATTTTAGAAGTTTATGAATACATAATTCTTCTCTTGTCCCTAGTGGTGTGTGGAGCATTACTCCATTTATTAGGACTTGCTTCTGTACTCAAAGGGAAGAAAAGAGAAGATGAAATTTCATGGGTGGGTTTCATGCAGTTCACTAGACCATTAGATTTACTGTCATCAGAAACAGGACTATTATGACTGGGGTTTGAGTAATAAGTTCTTTTCAGCATGTGCTATTATCTACATTAAGTATTGTGATGCTTGTGAAATCACTCAGTCTTTAGTTCATGTTGGGGATGGGTGCAAAATGCATTTTAAATTACATCAAATGCAGATGTAATCCTCCTGCTCCTGCATAGTACCACTCTGCAATATAAGCTTACTCAATGAACTTGTAGGAATTTCTGTATATTACACAATACAGAAAACATTTTTAGAACACTTTACTCCCTGCTGCCTACTGATCATTAGGTCCTTCTAGCCAAATATCTCACTCATTCCTCATCATTGAGGAGAGATTCAACTTTGTGAGGCCAATATTATGGCAGCCAGCAGGGGTAGTTTACATTTTCTTCCAGTAAGCCCTTCTTTCATGTTTGCCTAACAACAACCCATGGATGGGATGTGAAATGGGCATCAGCATTGCACAGTCCTTCATGTGCATCAGCGCTGCACAGTCCCTCAAAGGCATCAGTGCTGCACAGCCCCTCATGGGCATCAGCACTGCAGAGTCCTTCATGGGCATCAGCACTGCACAGTCCCTCAACGGGCATCAGCACTGCACAGTCCATCATGGGCATCAGTGTTGCATAGTCCTTCATGGGCATCAGCGCTGCACAGTCTCTCATGGGCATCAGCGCTGCACAGTCCCTCATGGGCATCAGCGCTGCACACTCCTTCATGGGCATCAGCGCTGCACAGTCCCTCACGGGCATCAGCACTGCACAGTCCCTCATGGGCATCAGCGCTGCACAGTCCCTCATGGGCATCAGTGCTGCACAGTCCCTCATGAGCATCAGCACTGCACTGTCCATCACAGGCATCAGTGCTGCACAGTCATTCATGGGCATCAGTGCTGCACAGTCCCTCACAGGCAACAGCACTACACAGTCCCTCATGGACATCAGCGCTACACAGTCCATCACTGGCATCAGCGCTGCACAGTCGCTCACAGGCATCAGCACTGCACAGTCTCTCATGGGCATCAGTGCTGCACAGTCCATCATGGGCATCAGTGCTGCACAGTTCATCATGGGCATCAGCGTTGCACAGTCCCTCATGGGCATCAGTGCTGCACAGTCCATCATGGGCATCAGTGCTGCACAGTCCCTCATGGGCATCAGCGTTGCACAGTCCCTCATGGGCATCAGACCTGCACAGTCCCTCATAGGCATCAGTGCTGCACAGTTCATCATGGGCGTCAGTGTTGCACAGTCCCTCATGGGCATCAGTGTTGCACAGTCCATCATGGGCATCAGTGCTGCACAGTCCCTCATGGGCATCAGTGTTGCACAGTCCCTCATTTTAGCAAGGGGTTGATGCAGCAGAATATTTTATCCACCTATAGGAGGAACTTCATGGTGGTTTCCTTAGCTTCATCCAAGGGAATCTGGTCAATGCACATGCACACTGACATGGGCACTCCCTTCCCAGTATGGGCATGCACATCCTTTTTTTCCTACTCCACCAAGCATCTGGGCCATTGTTTAAATTTGGGTCACCTGGACCATGGTCAGGGCTCTGTCGCTCTATGCCACCATTGTCTGTTTTCTCAGTAAGTCAGTCCCTTGGGTATAGTATGAATGTTATGGTAGTTGCCTGATTTGTGTAATGTGCCTTTGATAACTTACTTTTTCTTCTGCATTTCTTTAGATATGGATGATGTAATAGGCCTGTCTGACTGATATATATATATATATATATATATATATATATATATATATATATATGTGTGTGTGTGTGTGTGTGTGTGTGTGTGTGTGTGTGTGTGTGTAGGAAAGTAGCTTATCATAAACAAAAGAGGACATCTTACTTTTGATGCATGACTTCAAGAAAATATATTTTAAGGCAACAAAAAAAAGAAAGAAGGAAGTGTTTGAGTAAATCCAGTCCTTCTAGTAATGTATCACTTAATGTACATTTCTGGAATGCCTTACTAGTATTTTTCTGAAATGGGCAAAGATACTCTTGTTGAATTCCTTCAGTAGCATTGCATTAGTTCTGATGCATATCAAGAAGTCAAATTGTATAAATGTATTCCCCATTCCAACCATTCGTACCTTGCATCAAACCATCCCTTTGTAAAAGATCCTTGAATCTTGTTTGCAGACCTTGAGTTGAGTAAACTATTTACCAATTTTCTACATTTTTAGCTTTTCTAGTTAGGTGGTTTTGCATATTGTATTAAGTGATAATGTTGCTAGATTGCAGATTAATGTAATAAACTGCTTAGGTTTGTGTTACGTATTTTGTAATGATTATGATAAATTTCTGCATGTTTGAAAGAATAATAAAATCTTAAGTTCTAAATGGCAGTTAGGAGCTGCTTGCTTCATATAGCATTGTCACTAATATTTTCTGAAAACAGTCACCAACTATATAGTATGGCTATCTAGATAGTCAGATACCCATACAACTTGGACCCTGACATTAGGAATACATTTGGAATCATCATAATGTGTTTATTTACCAATGCTTTCTTATTTCTCTGAGCTGACTCTGTCTTCTCTGTTTCCACTACTTTCCCTTTCCTTTTCATTCCGTCATTCCATTATGGCTGCTCTTAATTAATGCTTGTTCCCTACAAAGTTTATGTCGATTATGTCAAGCTACTCTTGTACTCTACATCCCAATCTATAAATTAGTAAACATAGCCACGGCTGTGCTCTAGAATACCAAATGACAATGAGAGTGACACAAAGGACGTCCCATTATGCTGAGTCAGATCTGATTTCTCTAGCTATTCCACAATGGTCCCTTTATTGTCATATCAAGGATGTCACTGTCTATAGCCATGAGTTCTGGAAAACCTTTCTCCTCCTTCCTGTATGTTCACAACTTTAACTACCGAAGGCACCAGCAAGCCCAAAGCAATGGCTTAGAAAGAACCCTCAAATAATTTTACTTTTTTTACAACAAAAACTAAATCTGGGATAACAGTTAGGTGAATGTGCCTGCTACACTATTCTTTTATCACTGACTTTATGCCCACTACACTATGATTTTATTATACAGAAATGTGTTATATTAAAATATGTGCTTAAGTTATCTGGTATATATGACGTGTGTATGCGCACATGTGTGTGATAGTTATAACTGCTTGGTTAGCTTAAACTCTCAATGGAGCTTAATGGAGTCTACAGATTGTACTGTTTCTATAAGGGAGTCTCAGCCAAGAAAACTTCATCGCTAATGAAATACCAGTTTTGACAGTGTTCTTATATAGATATGTATGTTTTGTGTGTGTGTGTGTGTGTGTGTGTGTGTGTGTGTGTGTGTGTGTGTGTGTGTGTGTGTGTGTGTATATATATATATATATATATATATATATATATATATATATATATATATATATGTATGGGATCACTTCTAAATCCCAAAAACTGACAATACCGAAGACCGGATTCCCAAGACCAGATACCCGAAAGATGAGAAGAAAGGAAAACCAGAAGCGCAAATTTCAAAATTGTGAAGTACAGAGATGTTGAAGTAGTGCTTCTGGTGTTGCGGTTTGTGAATGAATAGGTGGAAGGTCAGGTAAGTATCTATGTTTGATTGTGTTGGTTAGGGGCTTTAGTGTGTGTCTACGTGTGTTGTGACTGTGATATGTGTGTGTGTGTGTGTGTGTGTGTGTGTGAGGGGAATGTAGGTGTGTGGTGGTGTTTTTGTGTGTTTGTCTGTATAGTGCGACCCTGGCATTAGAATATTTAAGTAGGGGGTGCCGGGGGGGGCTTGCCCCTTGCTTTTATGTAGTGTAGGCTTGTGTGTTTGTGTTTTGGGTGAAGGTGTGTGTATGCGTATGTGTGTGTTATATGTTTAGTGTAGTGTTTGGGATTTTAAATTTCGCGCTTCTGGTCTTCCCATCTTTTCATCTTTCAGGTATCTGGTCTCGGGATTCCAGTCTTCGGTATTGTAAGTATTCGGGATTACTAGTGATCCTATCTATCACGCAAAATATAATGTGTAAATTGCTGTATATTTTGCTTATTGCTGTTCATAGGTTGGTACTAGGCTATCGGCCCTAGGGCCTATACAAGCCTAGCCATAACAATTCCCTGGCTGTTTCTTCCCACTGTATTTACTTCCCTGGATCCCTGTCTAGAAGGGCAACTGACGTGCTCCCCGGGGTGAAATTCCTATCTCCCATCCAGTCATCAAGGTTCCTTTTTCTAGAGGGCCAAAGAGGTGTCCTGCTTGACATGTGTGGGCAGTCTATTCCAGTGTCTGGGGAGTCTCTGGGTCAGGAACCTATCCCTCCAACATGTTTTGTTCATTGTGATGACAAGGTTTAGACCCTGGAATGTGTGTCTCTGAGGGATTGGGATTTCTTTAAGTGTAGCATGTCCAACAGCTCTGGGTTTGACATGGCCTTGTATGTTAAGCAGAGATCACCTCTGAGTAGATGATATGTGACAGAGTATAGGTGGAGTTTTTTTAGATGGTCAGCATAGGGCATCTGCTTTAGGCCTGTGATTCTTTTATTGAGGTATTTCTGCGGCCTTTCCAGTTGTTTCAGATGTCTTGAGAGGTACATACCAAATGGGGCATTGTATTCTATAATGGGTCTAATGAGGGATGAGTACAGTGGGACAATGACCTCCTTTTTTCTGGATGAAAAGCCCTTAGTGATGAGGTGTGCCACAAACAAGGATTTCCTGACTATTGTGGCGATATGGTTAGCGAAGGTGAGACCACTGTCCATCTGTGTCTCCAAGTCTCTTATCACACTTTCGGTGTTTAGTGTACTGCCACCTATGTGGTAATTCATGGGTACATGTTTTTACCCAAAGGGGATAACTATACATTTCTTGGCATTGAGATTGAGCCCATGGCTCTGGCACCAAGCATCTGTTTCTGTAAGGCCTTTTTGTAGAATATCCACATAATTTGTGGATTCAATAATGGCCCCCAGTTTGTAGTCATCTGCAAAGTTTGTTAGCCAGAGTCCCTTAGTGTTGGCATGTACTTCATAGAAGTAGATGCCAAACAAGACCAGTCCCAGGACTGAACCCTGAGGTACTCCACTTGTTCGACTGTCTTTTGCACATGCAATTAGGTTTTGGTTCTTAAAGGGACAGTTTGGCACTGTCATTTTATCTGCTCAGTAAAATAAATAAAATAAAGAAAAAAATAATCTTAGTAATGCATCTTACTACATGTTGTATCATTTTAATAAGATGCATCTTATACTACTTCACACTGCTGCAGGCACATTTGCTTAATGGCTTAAATATATTTTTAAACTCATAAATAAAAGAAAAATAAACTAAAAATATAAAAACAAACACTCAGTATCTATGCAGGGAGACAACATTAACAGTGATATTCTATAGCTTTGAGGATATGCATCATCTGCAGATAAGCAACAAAGTAGCTCAGATAATCTGGTACTGTAGGTAACATAATGTAGATAGGCAGGTTCAATGAAGTACATTACATAAAACACAACTCATAAGGTTTTTATGACATTTTGAAACACTTAATTCTGTTTATCATTCTCCGTCCTTAGCCAGGTCTGATCAGATTACCATCATTTTTGAGGACATGCCTCTGTGTCATATGTATTATGGAAACTGAATCATACCTTGCTGTTATGTGTTTGTAGTTCTTTTGTTGTGGGACTAGTTTCTCAAAGGACCATAACTACTACACAAGAATAAAGATGGCAGATTCATGTATTAAGACATTCTGATATATCAATGAGTGTTATGTAATAGATATGCAAAGTACAAAGAAAATATTGTCTGCTTCTACTTTTAGGATGCTGGGAAATATAAGCATTCATGTTGTCTCCCTTATGATAGCTGAAACCAGAGGAGATTCTGAAGTTTGATCCCAAACAGGACAAAAAATACTCCCATTTCATAGCACTTGGCAGCACCAGATACATACACTCATCCCCCAAAACAAAAAAGAAAATGACGGAGGCTTTCTGGCTTAAAAAAAAAGTTTATTTATGAAAACATCCAAATGGTATTTTTTACTGTTATTACTAGCTGCCCTATCCATGTCATAAAACTGCATTTCGTATACAGCTGATTAAAGTGACTGCATTTACTCACATTGGCATATCAAACTATATATAAATTGTAAAAACTTGGATAATATAAATATGATAGAAAAATATAAAAAAAAACCCAATATAAAATAAGGAAAGCAGAGAACTCATGAAAGATGCATGAAAATCTGGTAAAATACAACACACACACATGGTTGGAGTACAGAGTGGCATAAGAACATACTAGTTGTCAGATGAGAAGAGGGAGGTACTAAACAGTGGGACAAGACTGCATGTTTTTGACTTTTTCACTATTACCCTTATTACAATTTCATCCTTCTTTTGAACGTGTTGGAATTGGCTAAACCCCTATTAGCTATATGTGTGGCGGCTGTCTGGTTGATAAGAAATTAATAAAACATCATGGGTACACTGACAACCACAAACATGTTCTGTAGTATGCAATGGTTTAAGTGAAGTAATTTCTCATTAGTCTTTCAGTTAACAAGAATTTTCTGAAAAGAATAAAAAATCATGTTGAGTTATTCTTATATGTGAATAGTTTCTGTAGTCATTTCAGGAGTGGGTTTGAGTAAAATGCAACAAAAATGGATGGTACAGAATTACTTGATATCAGACTGTGCTGCATTTTAATGTATGTCATTCGAACTAAAACTGGGTGTAACACACTGGGTCACTAAACAAGAAGGCTGCCACAATGTTGTCAAAAACACAGCAGACGTATCTTCATGCAAGCAGAGTAGGTCTAACATCTTGGGAAGCAAACTTCTTCCATGTAACCATATAAGAAGAGGGATAATTTGAAAGTCACTTTTGCTCAAGCATCCCATGCCAGTGTATTTTTATTATGATGAGAATGATGCATATTAAAAGGAAAGTTTTGTTGAGCTCAAGGTTTGAATCCTTTGACAGACAACACTATAATAATATAATGGCATTCCTAGCATAAAGCACTTTGAAGCACAAAGTTTTTGTTTTTCAATGAGTCGGCTTTCTCCATTATTTATGAAGTTATGTTGTTGCAGTTTTCCTTTTTTTTTGCACTGCTTTCTTCTCATCTAAGGCTTTCATCGCAGTTTGAACCCATTTTTCCTCTGGATCCGCACATACCTCGTTGCCTTTTTGTGTCACTAGTCTGTTAAGATAAAACAGGATTAGCACATTTCTACAGAAGCATAGCCATATATGTAATACTTGCTTTTTAAATGTATGGTAAAAAATAAAATAAAAAAACAATGATCTCAGACCACATACAATTCCTTTTATTAACACAAGATCTAGTAACATACTTGAGCTCAGTTGTTCAGCTTATCTGGTAACATTCATGACCTCAGCTATTCAGCTTAGGTACCATAGATCACTTGACAGATTTTTTTTTTTTGACATACATAACATGTTTAAGATGTTCTGTTTATGTGGAAAACCGTAACCAAGCTGTTTTGAAGACTCAGGCCATTTCTGTTAGATGTATTCATGTAGTCTGACTGCCTATCTGTCTTACTTGTGTGGCAAATCTTGACTAAACTACATTTTTATTTAGCAGGTGCATGTTAGCTTACTCTGGCTTTTTCATTTACAATGGAAGTTATGTCTCATTTGACTTGTCTGCTTTACTTGTAATGTAATGGTTTACTTAAGATATGCTTGTTTGCCTGGAATGCTTTAAGTTACTCATGTCACAGCATCTTGATTTTGGTGAATTAGAAAGGTTGTGGATCCTCCTCAAGATATAATTAGAAGGCAGCTAATATTCAGATAGTGGATGGCCTAACTCACAAGATAAAAACACCACTGCTGCCCACAGCCTGACTCACAAGAACAAAACACCACCGCTGCCTACAGTCTGACTCACAAGAACAAAGCACCACCGCTGCTCACAGCTTAACTCACAAGAACAAAACACCACCACTGCCTGCAGCCTGACTCACAAGAACAGAACACCACTGCTGCCCACAGCCTGATTCACAAGAACAAAGCACCACTGCTGCCCACACAACTCTCTCATTGATGAGGTGTATCAACTTGCTCTTATATCCTTTAATAGCTTCTCCTATGAATGATCAGTGCATGTTTGTTGGTAAAATTGTTCCTCAAACACAACTGATTGAAGACAAATTTCCCCTATAACCCATCTCATAATATTATATTAAGCATTTAATAACACACTTCTGCTTTCGTTGTAGTAAACATTTTTACAGTGGGCAGACAAGCCCTGCTACTTTTCTCATGTACAGAGCAATCCCCTACACACCTACAGACAGCTATCAGACAATTGTGGGGAAAAGGAGAAATGCCTTATTAAACTATACAGTGTTCTTGCCCAAACAGCAGTCTTGTTGTGTTTAAGAACAACACTTCAATGTGCAACAAAGGCTGATTTTGTCTAGTGTATTCAGGCAGTTAGATCCCAATCAATTGGTCATTAATCACCTGCAGGGTAAGATCTTTAATAACAGGAGGAGGAGGAGTGATATCCTTTTTGTTGCTCAAGAATACTTACATATTGTGAAGTCAGACTGCCTGTGTGTCATACTTTTGTGGCAAATCTTGCCCTTTTCTGGCATAATATTTAAAAAAACAATTTCTGAATAATTCTACTGCATCACCTTAGCTTTTCATGTGTCTATGTACAACAAAAATGTTGCTGTTTAAATGATTGCCACTTTACAGATGGCTATGTATTCCAGCATGGTGAGGGGTGGACATCAAAACCTACTCTATGACCTGGTAAGCCGTACTCCTATGTTGATAAAGTACAATTTATATGTAATTATATGAGGTAGTGCCATCTGTGCCATGAAGAGTAGGGTAGTGTATGTGTAACATATGCCAGCATAGCTAGCTGGAGTGTTGTAAAGAATTTTATGTCATTTGACTATTACACTGATTTGTACAGATGCTTGTGTTACAAATGTGTTTGTTAGGTTGCTTGTGTTAAACATGCATCAACAATGGGTCCTACTGGATGGGAAATAGATATACATGCATGTCAGACAGTATTATTATAACTGATTAAATGTATATTTTTTTAACAGAGAATTCAGAAAGGGAAGAGGTTAATCTCAGTCTAGCTAATTTTGAAAAATAGGTTGAAAATTAAATGGGTTGGTTTAGCCTGTAAAGATTTTATTTTTCAGGTCTGATTGCACCCAGAGACAAAAAATGTCTAGGAAAACCAGGGCTAGGAATTTTACTGTATTGTCCTTGGGGTGAACTAATTGCTACCTTGGAAGGGTGGAATTTTTTGAAATTGTTTTATAGCTTTCGGATGCTGCAACATATCTAAGCAAAGCTCGGGACATGTATTGTACCAGAGTAAGGTGAACAGATATGATGTCATTCTATAAGCAGCAATTAAATAATTTTTTGATTAGTGAGAGATATGATGGAATTCTCACAGCAGCTCTTTGTTCTTCAGAACCTGACAGGATAAATCTCACATAGATATCTCACACAACCTCACACCTCATCTTGCCTTGCTGTAGAGTAAGCAACAATACACATCATCTTGCCTTGCTGTAGTAAGTAATTTAACTATGGAACAGTCATTCTTTAATCAGTCAGGAAAATATAGCGAGATTAGTTAAGTATTGTTTTTCTGCATCTGTGTGAATATATGCAGCTGTGTTCTTTTGTATATCTCCTGTGATTCAAACTCTGGTGGTTATTGTGACTAGATATTCAGTATTTTCATTTTTTCCATTTTATTGTTTATTATTAAATATTTCTATACCTTTCATTATGGCTGGTCTTTTAGAGAATACTTTTACCATCTTAAGAGTATGTATGCTTATTTTAGTGACACTGTGGCTGTTCCTGAAAGCCTTGCTGCTTTGGTCATACTCTACCATTTGTATTAGTATTCATTTTACTCAGTATAATTGGATAGTCTTGTAAGAGCCTTAAAGTAGCTGCCTAGTGGCAACATAATTACCTTAGAGTCTGGCCAGAGGGGGCACAGCTGGTAAATCTGTGCCAGCCATTCCCAGGCATCTGTGTGTGTGAAAATCAAATATCCAAGTGTGTGTGTCAGCTCCTTGGAACAGGGACGAGAGCTCCAAAGTGGTCAGTGTGGAGTCTTGTTTGGTGCCTGGAGAGAGAGAGAGAGAAGAGAGAGAAAATCCAGCCCCAGGTCTGGAGTGTACTCCCTGCGTGCTGTTAAGGGAAATTATGCTTGGTGGAGAGAGCTGCATCTGAAAATACTGTGTGTATCCATCTTTGTTCCTAGTGTCCATCCCTCACCGGTGTCAGTGGTGAGGATTAAGGCTACTTGATTACTGGCCTGGAATAGGGGACTGTCACATTATACATGAATGTATAAGCCAAATTCTGGGCTTAGGATCCATTTAGCTAAATAACCATCTGACAGATGTTCTTATACAAGATTCTAACTAAGCTGCAGCCTTTGTAGAGCACCAGAGGGTTTGCCACTCCTCCTTTAGTGTGTCATGGGAAGGCACAAGCGTACAAAAATGGGAAGAGCTAATGAAAATGAAATCACACCTTTGCTGGTGTGAAAGAGACAAGTGAACCTGACAAATTCAAAAGAAATGAGTGATGTTTATGAGGAAGCCTATGAGCCCATGCAAGCAATAAATGAAGAGTTAAAACATGGACAAAGATTGTGGCATGGATTTGATGATGAAAACTCAAATGAAGTCATTAAAGCAATATTTTGTAGGAAATACTAATGTTATCCCAAATCTGAAAAATACTGTCTGTGGTAAAAAAGGAAAGCCTTTAGGGTTTGTACATAGTTACCTGTGGCACCTGCTGCACAGAATACGCTTTGTATCACATCATCACTAAAGGAAAAATTATTTATACAAAGGTACAATTCAAGACAGGCAATTTTCTCTTCTGATGTGCTTTGCCTCCTCAGCATACCTCTCAACTGTGCAGATTTTCACATAATTTCCAGATGTTTGCCTCATATTTTTGCTCTGTTTTTTATAAAATTGAGATTTTCTAGCAAATCATGGAAGAATTAAGTCAGAAAATAATGACAGGTGTTTGTGTTTCAGACTTCATACCCTTCAGAAAATTCATGCTAATGCAAAACCTGCTATTCTATCTGCTTTCCAAGTTTGTAAGAGCAATATTTAAAAATTGTCCCTATTTTGGGCCCTTTGTCCCCACATTATTTATGCTTTGTCGAGATTTCTTTCTCTAAGAGGTTGAGAGGTATGGTCCTCAGACTCAGTAAGGTATGTAGAAGTAAAAACAAGATCATGCCATAGTGAAATAAAAGCATATAAAACTAGCTTCCTGACTTTAATAAATGTAATTGCTGAAGTCTTGTGAGAAGTATGCATTCTATAAAGTTTTAAAGTCTGTCATTACAGTTGGCAATAAGATTAACCCTGGAGTCCTTGGTTGGATTCCCAGGGGTTTCTTTAAAGTTGTATTTGTGCCTAGTGAATTTTATATGGTGAATAAATGAATAAACAAATTAAGTGAAACAGATTTATTTATGCAGTTTTCAAATACCGCACTCTCTGCAAAATGAAGGTGCAGATTTAAAACACTGTAGCATTTTCATGGCATGATTCCCTCCCAAAATTAGTCCCAGGTGGTGGCAACAGGATTGCAAGCAATTCATGCTTTGCAGCAGCATGTCAAACACCCCATGTATGAAGCAACATTTCTGTTATAGTTAGTGTCAAATGCTTGCACTGAAAAATACCCTTAGCCTGATTGGCTTACCAGGTGGACAAATTAAAAACATAGATGAAGAAGAGCATCCCAGATACTACCAGATTCTGTTCCATCATGGTATTGTTACAAAGGAGGCAAGAAAACAAATGGGACATTTCAAAGACCTGAAGCTGAAAAAGTACCAAACTCTTCACTCTCTCAGAGGCTTTTAGCTATTTACTGGTGACAATGCAAGGAAATAATAGCAAAAGAATCACTTCGTGTAAATCTCAAAATGCCTCATTTAAACACAAAGAGATATGTCCTTGATAAATTAGTACAATTGTAAATTATGCCTCAATATTGCCAGCATTAGAGAAGTTTGAAATGAATCTGGAGGTGATGTGGGCCTAATAAGATCAATTCCAGCAGAACACTGAACAAACAGAGATTTATTTGGTCTCTTACATTAGATTTTGACTGATTATTAGCAGATTATTAATCAAAAGTATGCAGGATGGCACAAAATCCTCAATTCTTTATTGTAAAACTGACCATGAATCATGCTGACAGTTGTTGTCCGGGTGGCCTAATGGAGTCCTAGACTACATATCATATATGCTCCAATTATTTAAATTCTAACTTTATGTTTGTGACTAATCCAATAATAGGTCTGCTAATCTTCTCTTTTGATTGTTTCTAAAAGATCCTCTTAAAGTGACATTTTATGTATATGTTATTGTGATGATTATTAAACAATACATCTGAATGCTGTCTGGTCCATACTTTATTGATTTACGTTTAGATTTGATTTTCAAACAACTAAAGCCATGGATAAAGCACTATTCTTAAGGGACTGTCTTAATAATTTTGCTCCTGAAGTATGTCTTAGCAACACAGAAGAATATCCTTACTACCTTGGACACATGTTGGTTAAGGCCAGTTTACTGTCTATATGTGTTCCTAGTGGGTCAACTCTTGTGGACATTTTACTGATGACTTAGTTTCCTGGGGTGGATGACTTCCCAAAAGGTACTGTAATGTATTTCTTTGCACTGAGTTGTAAGCCATGGCTTTGGCACTAGTCATTTGTCTGTTACACCCTCTTGTAAGATGTTAGTGTCTTGGACAGATTCTATGATTGCTCCCAGTTTGCAATCATCTGCAAACTTACTCAATCATAGGCCTTTGACATGAGCCTTGACTTCTGAGAAGTAGATAATAAAGAGGACTGGGCCCAGCACAGAGCTTTGAGGGACTCCACTGGTGACTGGCCTCTTTGAAGAGGTGGTCTCAGCAATCCTAACTTCCTGGATCCTATATGTGAGCCAACTGGCTATCCAGCATGCTATATGGGGGGGGGGGGGGTTATGCCTAATTCAATACGTTTGTTAACAATGCCAGAGTGGGGTATTGTATCAAGTACTATAACCAGGTCATGGTAGGTAGTATGCCCTTGTTTTACCCTCATCCATTGCCTTGGTGACCTTCTCAAAGAAGTCCACCAGATTCAGTAGGCATGAACGTCCTTTGAAAAAGCCATACTGGGATGGATACAGAGTCCGAAGGTCTCCTATCTCTTTGCTGATCATTTTCATGATAATTCTTTCCATGGCTTTGAATATAAGACTATTCAGTCTAATGGGTTTGTAGTTTCCAGGATTTGTTGATGTTCTATCGTTATGAAGAGGGATAACTGTTGTGGTTCTCCATTCTTGTGGCATGAAGCCTCTTTTAAGACTATAGTTAAATAGTAACTCCTGTGGCCCTGATAGGTCATGTTTTGTACTATTCAGGAGGCATCCTGGAATATTATCAGTGCCCACTGGGCTGTTTTCTTGGCCTTAGCGAGCTCAGCCAGGGCATGCTATCTATTTATAGTTGGATGGTTTATGTTTGAAGGCATTTCTTGGGAGGTGGCTTGGGTGATTGGGGGGAGGGGTAAAGTTGGAAATGAATTTGTCAGCCAGCAGATTCACTATTATCTCCTGGCTCAGTGAATGTGGCACCATTAACCCCAGTTCAGCACACTGCTGTGTGCTACTTTTGAGGTTTCTGATATAGCTGAAGAAGGCCATGTGGTTGGTTTTGCCTTGGAGGCTATCTTGATCTCAAAATTGAATTTATTAGACTTAATTAGCCCTCTTAGCTGGCTGTTTATTTTGATTCCTGATTTTAGCCATGATTTTATTTTTACTTTTGTTGTATAACCTGTTTAATTTGGGATGCCACCAAGATGGTTTGTTTTTGTAGTTAGTTTTGGGCTTACTTCTGGTAGGTACAACAGCCTCTATCCAGCCACTGATATGGTTGTACAGAGTATCTGTGAACAATTCCGCATAGGCTGCTGTGTTTTCTGGATTTGTAGGGCATTGAATTTTGATAAGCTATCACTTAATAACATTTTTTTTCCTTGGAATAGTTCCAAACTGTTACTGGATTTACCGGGGATACTGAGCTGACTTTGATTTCGAAGGAGACAGCTTTATGCTCACACCTTACCAAGGAGGACATGATACTGGAGGTGATGCAGTATTCTTCATTGTCTGAGAGAAGGAGGTCCAGTATATTGGAACATCTGTTGAATGTATGCACAAACTGGTTAATGGTGTTTGTATTTACAAATTCTAGGAATCTCTGTGTCTGCAGATTTGGGCCATGTTGGATTTCTAGTCTACAGAAGGATAAAGTCCTCCATAAATAAGTTGTTAGGTTGAATGGTGAGTGTCTCCAATAGGTTTAAGTATGTGCTATGAGTTTCATGAGACATAGTTGGTGACCTGCAGTTGGCTAGGATATGGTATGGGTTTTATCTGTGGTGGCTTGCAAGTGGAGAGCCACCAGTGCATCATCCTGTTTGACCAACCTAGAGGTATGCTTGTTATTGATGTATGTCAAGACACCTCCACCTTTAGTCTCTGTCTGTGGTCTAAAAGTGTGAAAGGCACTGAAACCTTGCACTGCCGGGGTACTATGTGCTACTTTAAACCATGTCTCAGTAGCTGCACAGATCTTAGTAGATGTATGGGGGTTCTTTCCAACAGGAAACTTCAAACACCTAATGCATAATTTGATAGTCTTTCAAACCAGAACTAGATGCTTTTGAACTTTTTCTTACCAAATGATTCATTTGGGCATCTGATTATATTGTCTAAGTACCAATATATGTACATCTGCTGATGTTTATCTCAGGTAAGAGAGTGCAAAGGATAGTCTGTATATAGATCAGATCCTTAGTTTGGGATGATATGGAAGGGCTTTTTCCTTTGGGAATGAAAATGAACAGAGGTGGTATTTTCTGATGTACAGAGAATTGTGGTTTGTGTGTTGTATGTCTGTGAGTGCTCGGATATTTGGCTGAATGATAAATCTTTTTGGTATTTTTTTGTTCTAGCCATATTCTTTTTATCTTTGAGTCAGTTGTGTTCATCTATTTATGCACTTCTGACAGGGTTACCTGACAGGTGTCCAATAGATGTGCATGATTAATTAGTTTATATAAGCCTACCTTAGCAATTTGGCTTGCTGCTAAATCTGCTACCCTGCTGCTGCTAGGATTTGGATGAAGCATGTGAGTTTTGAATTAACAGGGACCTCTAAGTCTTTCTTCCTTTACTATCCTGAGATGCTGGTTAACAAAGAGCTACCTTGCTATGCTTGGGACTGTTATGGCCCACATGGATGAAAAAGGAATTTTGCATAACTGAGTGACATTCCCAGCAGGAATAATGACAGACAAGCTAATTCTGCAATTATTCTGACTAATTAGAGCCAGATACCACACTGCTGCAGTCATGGTTATATCACAATGCTGTTCTATTAGTGGTACCTGAGGCAACTTATACATAAATATATAGGGAAGGACAAGACAGAAGCTGGAAGCATTTCATTGTTGCACAGTACACTTTCAGGAGTACTTTCTGAAAGACATGATGACACTCAGAAGGGCATTTATTGCCAGTATCACTGGCTGCCTCTTTGAATAAAAGTGTTTGATGGAAGGCAAAATCCAAATCATTTGTAAGGTTGTAGTATCTTGAGTAATCAAAGGTTAATTCTAGTTGATATATTATGTTTCAGAGTTCTGTAAAATTACATATAATTAGCATTCGGCATGAGTTGGTTTTGAATTCTCGTTACACAATGAACGTCATGGTATACTGTGCGGCAAATTTGTTTCAAAGGTATTAATGAATACAGGCTGCTTTATCTACTGCCTTTGTCTCTCGGAGACCAGGTTACTTATTAAAGCTTTTAAATCATTTAAGTTGTTTGAACTACTAACAGAAGTGGCTTATTATTTGGTGAAAATGTCCACAAGATAGGGTGCTCAGCATTTGCATCAACAAGACGAGGAAGGGGGAAAAACAAATAGGAACTGGTGGTGCTTTTCATTTTATGTAATCATCCAGCCTTGACAGGAATACTTCAAAACAGTAAAAAGTGCAAAACTGTTTTTGTTTCAAATAAGATTGCACATTAAGACATAAAAAGGTTATATTTCTCTGTATGAAGCTAAAAAAATACAATTTGTAGCTGATACATATTACTGCTTTTCCTTGGTTGTTTTCACAAGGAGCACTCCTGTTTCACAAATCCATATTTTAACTACTGTTGCCTATTCTACACTGATGACAAATGTCCTTTATATTTGTACAGAATATATTGACAGTACCACATACCTGTCATACCAGGAATAAATACTTACATGATAGCTGGCAATGGACATTTTCTGCTTGTGTTCTTGTAGTCAGCTATGAGGTTTCTGGGAAGATGTTTATTGGTATGCATGAAGCAGCACTCAGTTGGAGAATCAAGAGATGCTATAAAAAAGATGCATTAAAACATGTTATTTTCACCCAAAGCAGCTCTGCATAGATACTGTGGACATTTAAGTGAATGAGGTAATTCATCCGATATCACTTTCACTGTTCTTTTTATTCTTTATAAATGCTTCACAACCCTCCCCACTAATGGCAGGGGACTTATTGCATTGCCTGTTCATGTCAGTTTGCCATTTCTGACCTTATGATAGCTGGAGGTCTGAGATTTCATGTGCTCTTCATTTGAGGTGTGGAAGTAAGATAAGAAAGGCCCTTCAATCCTCTTTCTTCAAACTATATGTTTGTACCTAGTCTCTAACAGTCATGGCAGAGCAGACCACCTTTTCCCTTTCGCCCTCAATGTGAATAGCAGTGCAGTACACCTTAATATTTAGGGTCTGCCTTCCTGAACACAAACTAGTATTGTCTGGGTATCATAGCCTTTGTTTTAAGATTTGCTTCATGTCATTCATATATCCATGGTTTGAAGTCAGTGTCCACTGACCCTGGAAACTATTAGGGTCCATCCCAACACTCTCATACTAGCTGACTTCAACTATCTCTCCATCAACTGGGAAAACTACTCATGCACCAGTACACTAGCCCAACGCTTCCTGGAATTCATCAATTCCAATGCCCTGGACCAGCTCATTCTTAACCCCACTAGAAGAAGCAACATTCTTAATCTAGTTATTACTAATATTGGCAACCATTGCTCTACACCAATAGTCAATTCCTCCCTGGTTAGATCCAACCACTAACTAATCACCATGGAAATCCACATCTCACCCACATGCCCCGCAAAGGAAAACACCATATAAAACTTCTCCAAAGCTGACTCTGGGCTCTTAAAAACAGAGGTGGCTAACTTCACGGCACTCATGTCAATGGAAACTAGATGCATGACTGCCGAATCATACACCAATGCACTGTACGAACACATACATAAATGGATGCAACTAACCATACCCAACAGAACCAAGACGTTCTCCTCCAAAAAAAGGAAGCAATCTGGTGGTCCCCTGCCATTAATAAACTCTACAACAAAAGGAAGAAACTGTTGCAGAAAAAGGTGAAGTCCCAAGACTGGAAAAACTCTCCTATTATCCTCAACAAAAAGATGAGATCCCTCATCAAAACCTCTAAAGCCGGGTCTGTATTAGAACATCTAAGTTTCAAAACTTCAAATGTTCTAATATTGAACCCTATTCAGCGAAAGCTGAAAATATCGAAGCAACAAAAAACAAATTTTTTCCTAGGGAAAGAATTCGGTTACCTGTTTCTGTTGCTTCGGTAATTTCAGCGCTGTGGTGGAAAGTTACGGGTCGGGTTCAGGTAAGTGTGCGATTGAGTGCAGGTTTGGGTTAGGGTGCAGGTTAGGTATGTGTGCGATTGTGTGGATGTGAGGGTTAGGGCGGGGTAGTTGAGTTAGGGTTAGGGCGCGGGTGAGGTGAGTGTGTGATAGTGACGGACCTTAGGGTTAGGGTTTGGGTTAAGGTAAGTGGATAGTTAGTGGTGTGTGTATAGTTTAGTGTAGGGTTAGGTGTAAGATTTTAGGTGTATGTATGTGGATTGCTGTTTGTTTGGTGTGCTTGTGTTGTGTGTATGTGTTTTGGAACATCAAATTTTTTCTCTAGGAAAAAATTTGCTGTACTGTATGTTCGATGTTTTCAGCTTTCACTGAATAGGGTTCCATATTAGAACATTCAAAGTTTTGAAACTTCGATGTTCTAATATAGACCCCTAAAGCCAGCTATGAAGGCAGAATTGCAGCAGATACTGAAAACAACCACAGAGCCTTCTATAGTTATATCAAGAATCTCCATGGTAATACCCAGGTTTGCTCTGAGTTACTGCACAATGGTACCTCCTATACTGAGTCAACAGATATTGTGAACATACTGGCCGACAGATTCAGTGCCAACTTTACCCCCCCCCCAAAGGACAAATCACAACACCGGAGGAATGCCAGGCACCCAGCATTACTGCAGCACAGGTTAAAGCTGCATTGTCCAAGGCCAAGAATACAGCTTCCATGGGACCCGACAATATCCCGGGATGTGTTCTACATGAACTACAAAGTGAACTGGCACCACATATATGTGCCCTGTTCAATCACAGCTTCACCTCAGGCTTTGCCCCTACCAAATGGCGCACTGCTACAGTCATCCCTCTTCATAAAGGGGGAGCGACTACAGCCCCTGGGAATTATCGAACCATTAGCCTGATGAGGCTGATATGTAAGGCTATGGAGCCCATCATCATGGACCTATTTAATAAGGATATATGGAATCTCTAAACTCTAGATCCCATGCAATTTGGTTTTATGAAAGGTAGATCATGCCTGTTCAACCTGGTTGACTTCTTTGAGTCAGTTACCAGAGCTGTGGGATGAGGGAAAGGCAGTTCATACAGCCTACCTCAATCTGGCCAAGGCCTTTGATACCATTTCCCACTCAGGAATTATTGATAAACTTACCAAACTAGGCATCAACCCTTATATCACTAGGTGGGTTGCAAACTGGCTCACAGACAGAACCTACATTGTGTAAGTAGTGGACTCCAACTCAGACTGCTGAACAATCACAAGTGGAGTACCACAGGGATCAGTCCTGGGTCCTCTCCTGTTTGACATCTACTTCTCAAAAGTCCAGGCCAACATGGAGGGCTTCTGGCGGACCAAGTTCGCAGATGACTGCAAGCTGGGAGTCATTATTAACTCCCCAAGTGATGTAGATATCCTACAGAAAGGCCACACTGAGACCAGTGACTGCTGTTGAAACCATGGCCTTAAGCTTAATGCCAAAAATGCATCATCATCTCCTTTGGGAAAAACTCAGTTCCCACTAATTACCACATCGATGGGAGTGCACTGAACACTGAAGGCATTATAAGAGATATGGGGACACAGTTTGAGAGCAACTTCTCCTTCAACCACCACATTGCCACTGTGGTCAGAAAGTCCTTCTATGTGGCACATCTCATTACCAAGGGTTTTGCATCAAGGAAGAAAGAGATCATCATCTCTCTCTATTCTTTCCTCATTAGGCCAGTCATTGAGTATAGTGCCCCATTTGGCATATACCTCACTAGACACATGTAACAGCTGTAAAGGCCACAAAAGTACTAACAAAGAGGATCCTAGGCCTTAAACATATCCTACATGGACAGACTCAAAACCCCCCAGCTATTCTTTATCTCATATCATCTACTAAGAGGTGATCTCTGCTTGACTTACAAAGCCATGTCTGACCCATCTGTTAGAAATGCTACATCTAAAGAAATCCCAATCCCTCCACACCACACACTCCAGAGACCTCAACCTTATTACCACAATCAACAGAACATGCCGGAGGGACAGGTTCATAACCCAGGGACTGCCCATGCTCTGGAATAGACTTCCCATACATGTCAAGCAGAGCACCTCACTGGCCCTCTTCAAGAGAAATCTTGATGAGTGGATGGAAATAGAAAGTTCACCCTGGGGATCACTCATGTGACTCTACTTGATAGAGACACTGGGAACTAATGTTGGGTGACACAATGCCAGAGCACTTCTATGGGCTAGGCTTGTAAAGGCTCCAGAGCCATTAGGCTAGTACATACCTATGAACCTCTAAACTAGTGCTCTTGATATGGAAGAAGGACATGCACATATTACTGTGACTCTGCATACCAATGGGCAAGTTCTCTGCTACCTGACCTTACAGAAGGCTTATTGCCCTTCAGAAAATGCAGGAACTTTTCTAAAAGTGACCATCCTTTGTCAGAATACATATCTCATGTACAGTAGAGCTTGGTCATGACTGCTGCAGTAATAGTGGTGACAATGGATGGAGCACAACTTGGGGTGTCCTGGTCCATATTTAAATTCTCTGAACACGAGGGAAACTAGTAAGTATATTCAAGGAAATTACACATGGCAATTAAACAAGAGCATACATAGCTTATTAGTGGCATGCACAAAGTCATCCTATGCAGAGAAGCTTTAATAAATAGCATGGTAGTGATTGTTTATTATGAGCTACACTGTTAACGACATTTTATACTACTGCTACTGCATTTGTAAGAAGAGACACTACTAAAAGTGAATAGAAGTAAAATGCTTTTAGATGTGTTTGTGTAGTACACATTCCAGATGTAAATATGCCCTAGTATAAGATCTAAAGTTGACGTGACTGTGTATATTCCAGCAGTCAACATGCCCTTGTATGATACAAAATCTAAAGGTGAGGTGCTGGTTTACTGCTATACTCAAGCTGTATCTTACTGGTAACTTGCTGTATTATACTTGCATCTATGACATTACAATTGTTTGCTATACATGGTTGTTGCCCAGTAATAACTTAACATTTATGCATATTAAAATGTAATCTGTTCATGCACAATTATCCACTGAGTCGATTTCATTATATTTGTAAGCTGATCGCATCATTGTTGCCAATCAGTATAGTGTTAATGAAAAGTTGTCTGCTGATTCACATGCATAAAAAGCAATAATTAATGCAGTGGTATTTTTGGTATATGTGGGCTAAACAGCACAGACACAGAAGTATGCTCCTAGTCAACAGAAACTAATCTGAATTAGGCTGTTTTCACCTAGACCCCTTAGTTCATATATTAGACAGCTCATATGTAGGTGTTTCAGTTTTTAAATCATTGAATAATGATAGGTTATTTTAGCCCTTCCAGTAAACCCTTACAAGTAGCATTTCAGAGCAAAATCTACTAGATGAGAAAAATATGCAATAAAAGGCTATTTAAAGTAAAAAACATGCATGCTGTATAATAAAAGAATCTTGTCAGATAGGCTACATGTGATAGGGGTGGTTTGCCCAGAACCGCTTTCTTAATTATTTAAAGACATCAATTCCAGTTCAAAATTCTGTATGTCTATGTATCCTATATATATATATGTGCTCAGTTAAATATGGTGTATTTGTATATATATTAGTTCAGCTGTATACTGACTATAACTTTTTTTAAAAGCTTCTTTCCCCAAGCCACCACTGAAAAGGGATCCCCAAACCAGACAGATTTTACCAGTAAACAAAAGGAGGCAAACACAATGAAAAAATAAAAGATCAAAACTCCTGGAGAAGAGTGAATCTTGAAAATCACTCTTCTCCTATAAACTTCACACACACACACACACACACACACACACACACACACACACACACACACACACACACACACACACACACACAGGGACACACATGGTTTACAAAGGTAAGGGCACCAATTTAGCTTGTAGCATACAGCCTTCCTCAACCACATAATGCACAGATTATATAATCTCTGTCAACAAATCAAACTACATCTACAGTCATTCCCTTTCTTAAGAGGAATGTTGTTTCTGTTTCTTTTACATCTTAGTGAATCAGGTTATCTTCTGTACTTGTTGGCATTAGAGAGAGTGACCCAGCCATTCGCCACTCTTTGATGTGTTTCTTCTCATTTTTTTAATGTGTAGCCAATTTCATTTCAGTGATAGACCTCTTCTAGTTATATCATTCTTTCAAATAAACAAATAATTAAAATAAATTGTGTCTTTTGAAATAAAATGCAAATGAACTTGATTAAAAGTAGGAAAACAGTGCAATAATGTGTAAAGGCAGAGAAAATAAAAAGAAACCTATAAAGAAAGTAATGTTCATCAAAGTGTAGCAATGCAGTGAGTAGAAGGAAAAAGTGAATGGATATACAGAAAATTACTATCATACTGTGGCAGCTTTTTCTGATGTACCAAAAAGCTATGCACCTACACCTGGTTCTGTTTCAAGGAAGCTCAGATCTTGCATACAGAACTAAATGTTCTTGGCTACTAAAACATAATTGTTCATATGGCATAAAAAGAAGAAAATGTTGCAGATAGCAATATTCTTATAAAGAGCTAACAAAATGATTTTTGAGATATATGTTTGAAACAATCCCAACATTTTCAGATCTGGTCAAGGAAAATGGAGCAGGAAATAAAGGGAGAAAGACTACCTCTTGGATTGATTTTACAAATCAAAGCATCAGTTTTATGTGCTTGATCTCTAAGAGTATGACTTGTATTTACAACCAGCGTCATCAGCTCAGATCAGCTTTAACTGTTAAGACCCAACTTCTTTTCAATGAATACCCCTTTATACAAGTGCCTCTCAGGAGTGTGGATCAAACTCGAAGATTATTATCTTTCAAAAGCTGCTGTCAGAAAAATAGAGTTACTATGTTAAAGGGGACTGACTGAAATGTTTTTTCAATATCTATAAGACTAAATTTGTTTTTTTTTTTGATGAACTACAACAAATTCACATACCAAGTCAATAAACACTACTCAGGAAATACAGCCTTGTAAAAAATTTTTTTGTAGTGCAGGAGAAAGAAGTATTTTTAGTGCTTACCTGGAGCTGCAAGAGTCTCTGAACAGTATATAGCTATCATAAGAGCCACAACCAATAATGTAATCATCTTCATCATCTTGTCTTCTCTGATGATATACTGATTTGCAGTTTACTAAAATATTCTTCAAAATGTTCTGTAATGCAAATACTGCATGTCTTGTTTCTGTTTCTATTTATAAGAAAAACTCTGTGGTTCCCGAGGATATGGCAGTGTGCAGGAAGTTTTGCTATGGTTATATTTAAAATAAAAAAGCACCAATTTGGGCAGATAGAGATCCAGAGAGAGATAGAGACAGCAAGAGAAAGAGAGAGAGACAGAGAGAGAGAGAAAGAGAGCAAGAAAATGATATTAGATAACAAGCAATGTCAATGATAAACGGAGGATGACAGCAATCGGGGAAATCCACATTTATTCCCCATGGTTAATCACTTTTATTATACGAGTAGTGACAACCAGGACTAAATGAATATGTTATTTTTCTGTCTGTGACTAACTCATATTAAGATCAGATGCTATTTTTATGTAATTTTCATTCCTTCCCTCCACACCTTTCACTTTGCTTACTCATGCTCAAAACACGGCAACCATATTAAATGTCTCTGTTGTCTGTATTTCTAATGGGTTGCCAATTACATCATTTAGAGGTATTCATATAAGAATATTTGTACAATTTGCTTGCTAAACTAACATTTTTCAAAGGGTATTGGCTGGTAATTTACCACATTACATACCTCTCAACCTCTTAGCACAAAAAATATGTACAAAGCCTAAAATAATGGGGACAAAGGCCCAAAAATAGGGACAGATTTTAAATATTGCTCTTACAGACTTAGAAAGTTGCTAAAATGACAGTGTTTTTCTTAGCATCCATTTCTGAAGGAAAACTAGGAGCGTTATACAGAAATAAGCAATTTCTCACCAAAGCAGCAAAGATTTCAGTAGCAAATTCCCACCTTATCTCCACCGTACTTTATGCCTGTCCAATATATACCAACCTAAGGCAATGCGATCTAAACAAGCTAGAGACCTGTTACAACAAAATTGCCAAATTCGCCACAGGGGCATCCTACCGTAGTCACCACTGTCTCTCACTTGCTGAACTGGGCTGGCTTGAACTCCCTCACCTCCTTCAATGGTATCAACTCTCACTCGCCCACAAACTAGTAAACCATCCACTAAATGTCCCATCCCTCCAGAATCTACTCCAACCCTATCGCACCACCAGACCACTAAGATCCAGCAACAAAAATCACTTGCAGATCACTAAAGCCAATAACTCTGCTGGTGAAGCACTATTCTCTTGCACCATAGCCAAATTATGGAACTCCCTCCCACCCACAATTACCTCCGTATCATCATGCACCCACTTCAAAACTTTACTAAAAGCGTACCTAAAAACATGCTGGCTATGCCCCTGCAAATCCCATGCTAAAATCACCCACCCCATCCAACCACTACCTTTCTTTCCACTCCATTAATTACCTTGATTATAGCAAGCTCAGATGCTCATAAGCCTAGTACATATTATACAGCAGGAACTTCTTATTGTAACATTTGTTAATGTCTGTTATGTACTTCACAGATAAAGATTCTAGTTGTCTACTGATGTACTATGTTCTTCATCTGTAAATATGTTGTAAGTAATTGCTATGTTATATTGTTAATCGCTATGTAATCCAATGTAACTACTGTCTGTTTATTTTAAGTGTGGAGCTTTTCTCCCCAGGCCTCCACTGAAAATGGACCTATGTCCAGTCGGACACTCCCGGTCAACAAATGTAAATAAATAAAATAAATAAATAAATGAAGTCTGAAACTCAAATGTGTGACGATACTTAGTTATTCTGATCCTCAGTGATTTGCCAGAAAACCATAAATTTTATGAGGAAGCCAAACATATTAGGCAATAATATGGACATTCTCAAAAATCTGGACAGTTGAGAGGTATGCCACATTATCCCAGATGAACTGCAACTCCTCTAAAACAGTGACATTTTTATGGGATACAGTATACATACATTCATTTTAAGTGAAATGAATAGGAGCTAACTACTACTTAGATACTTAATTTTTTTATTGTTCTCACCATTTTGATTAGAAATGCTATAGTGTCTAGGAAAATTACTATTCTTTCAGAAAGTCCTCACACCTCAGTTCTTAGTTTTGCTATAGTAAAAGTATAGCCCTTAAAATATTTTCTCTCCTCGTATACACGTTTTATACTGTTAGTATGTTTGCTGCATATTAGAGACTGATTTGTCAAGGCACTGTAAGATAAACTGAATTACACTTGCTTTGATTCAGCATTGAGAATTGAATAATGAAAGTTTAGAAGCATGAATAAAAAACTCTAACTAAAGGTTCCAGACCTATTTTGAGTGGTTAAATTCTTGAACAATTTAAAACGTTTCAGATGGTAAGACATATCAGGAAAGACAGATCATTAGTGGTCACTGTGCAAAGTGAAAATTCAGTAATTTTAAGTTAAATCAATGCAAGATAAATTTATCTTTCATAAAATGCATTGACTTGACAGGGCCACTATGGGCAAATGATGAAAAAACATATATATATTTTTTTATCTTTCCATGAATTACTGCACTTCCCCAAGCTGCCTACAGCAAAATAAGTACTCATTCCTAATTTTATTTATTTTTTTTTTATTCTCGTCTGCCCTCATGGGGGTAGACACCTGATACCTATACAAAGCCAAATCTGTCCAATAATGCACTATGAGACCTCAGATTGTGAGAAAAAGTAACTCTATCATTTGTTTTCAGAAAACAATTCCATTCACTTACAGTGGAACATAGCATGCATTTTCATCTATCCATTTTTTCTGTACTATCTGGAAAACAAACTGATTGTCCAGTAGTCCAGAAAACATTGTAGAAACACTGGTATTCTGTTTAAAAAAAAAACAGGCTACTGGATTTTGTTAAATCAACAGACTTACTGTGCTTTTTTACAAAAAGCATAGTAAATCTGCAGGAAAAAAAGCATCACGAATAGAAAAGAGTGTGTTCTGCCTCGGCTGATGTGGCAATGGCATCACGGAATGGGTGGAAAGTGGATTGGGCATGGACAGAGTTGTGGGAGGTACGAGGGATATGGCCTAAGTCCAGTTTTAGACACAATGAAAGGTGGCAACCCTAATGGAACACCTAAAACAAAACTGCAAAGTTTAAGGGTCTGCAGATCATGAGTCATTGACTGGTCTGCACTGAGTTTTATAAATGTTGTTGCTACTGATGTACTACACATTCTTTGAAAGAAGCTTGTAAAAGTGTCAACAAATTGCTGAGATAAAAAGACTTTTTACAAAGAGCAGTTATCCAAGTTTCAGTTTCTGGCTAAGTTACTCCTCCCATCTACCCTTCTTCAACTAGCTCAGGTCTCACATTTCCAGCTTGGCTAGCTTCAACTAATTAATCAACTTTGCATGACAACAGACATTAAACAAATCACATCCTGGTGTGCCACTAAAACTGTTCTCTCATATGTCTCTTCACTTCTGAATTTAAATGTATTCCAACTGCTCACTTAGATGTTCATCATGTTTCACTGTTGCAGTCATTACATTTGGGTAATCTGCTGGCAGGTTGCCCTCAGTTGGCCTGATTAACAAAGTCTTGGGTCCTGCGTTGGTTGCTGTCCCTTCTTCCATGACGTCAGGTTGTCAGGGGTATAAAACATGCAGCCAACGCCATTACATCAGTCTTTCTTGCTGCGTGGCGCCCGAAGTAGAAGCAGTTCGCAAGTGCCGGTCGGTCGACTCCTGAAATTTTCATTTTTGAGTTTTAGAACCAAAGTCTTCAACTAAAAGCTAAGTACTCCGTTGGGGAAACTTTTTCTTGCTCCTTACCAATGTCAGTAAAAGTTAATAATTGTATTACTTGTGGGAAGAAAATACCTCATAAGGATTTTCATTTGTACTGTATTCCTTGCCTAGGCCCTGACCACGACGTACCTTGCTGTCGGTTTTGTGCTTTATTTAATCAGCGCACTATCCGTCGTCGGTACATTTTTGCTTCACAATATTTCGGTTCTCGGTTTAATTATCCAAAAATGACATCGGTTAGCCATCCAACTTCCGGAATACTGAAAAAACATAAAGAAAAAGATAGAGACAGGACGTTGAGGTCCAAAATTGCCGACGACGCTTCTCCTAAGCCAGTCACCAGTTCGCCGGTACTCAGTGAGGCGCTTTTGCAGCCCCTGATACCCGCAACTTCTGATTCGTAGGCCTCTAATGAGACCCATTCGGAGTCCGGTATGCCATGAGATACTTAACATATGGAACACGTGGATATCTCTACCTTGGATGGGTCTGGAGCCGCTGAGCAGGCACCAGCTTCTGAGGGTGTATTCAGGCCTACAGACTTGCATATTAAACTGACTCCAACTTCAGTGCTAAGGCCTAAATTTTGATCTATGTCTAAAAAACTGACGCCCAACCCACATGTTTAGGCCCCTATGCCTAAAAAACAAATGATCAAAATGGCTGAAGATTTAATTACTCTAATCAGGGGTAGAAACCCCCCCACTCCAAGAGGCCTAGGATTGAGTTTGACTATGAATCTTCTGAACAGGACTCTGCTTCTTCTGACTCTTCTAATTATCTGGATTTGTCCATACCTATTTATGAGGACTCTAATGCAGAGGATTCCATTCCCTCAGCTTCTCCGCCTGAGGATTTCTCTTTTGGGGAAACTTTACATACCTTAAAGGAGCATTTCCACTGGGAAAGTCAGGATTTCTCTGAATCCAAAAAGAGGCTGAGGGATTTCCTTCTTCTTCCTCAGTATAGGACGTTGGCTATACCTCCTGTACTAGATGTTGTTGATAATGTGTTTTCGGAATCCAGTATGGCCCCGATTCCTTGCCTCCAGCCCCTAGCAAACCAGACAGGTAATACAGGGTTCCTGAGTCCCAAAAATTCCTTTTCAAAAATTCTGTTGCGGACCCTGAAACCATTTCTCAGGGGCCCAAGGACATTAAGGCTTCTACTGCAAAAAATCCTACCCCTTCTGATAGAGACTCCAGGGCGCTGGATGGATGGGGTAAAAAGGTTTATACTTCTGCAACCTTAGCAATCAGGGCTTTAAACTGTCAATTTCATATGCTAAAATATCAACAGCATATCATGGGACTGTTTAAACAGAAAATTATGTTGATTTCTGACTGTGTAGAATAAAGATTTGCAGGATTTATTGCATTCAGCTGAACAAGTTGGCAAGCGTACTTTGCAATGTGGTTTTGATTCTTTAGAGGCCTCTTGTAGGGCTGCTGTTACTGGGTCTGTGCTTAGAAGGAATGCTTGGCTTAAGGAACAATCTCTGCCTGATCATGTTAAAGCAAAACTTTTGGATGCTCCTTTACAGCAGGACCGCCTATTTGGCAATAAGGCTGAAGAAGTTCTAAAAAATATGGAAGATAAAGCTAAATCTATGCAAACTGTGAAAGATTTCTTACAAGTACAGCCTCCTAGATTTAGTAGGCATTGGTCTACTAAGAACCGGTCCTTTCCAGCTTCCTCCAGAGCCACTGCGGCCAAGCCCAGACATTCCAAAAGCACCAAATTTCAGTCCCAAGGGACTTTCAAAACTAAGCAATGGGGTGCTTCCACTTCCAAATCTGGAAACAACAAGGCACCACCCTATGGTAAACAGTCTCAATAATGTCCCTTTGAAATTACCAAGCACTTACCTCTTAGCCGCCCCTTTGGGGGGAAAAGTGGCTCTTCATTCAAGAAACTGGCAACTTATAACCCAGGACAAATGGGTTTTAAATATAGTGTCCCAGGGATACAGATTTCATTTCCACACACTGCCAACTCCAAACGGGTGGCCAGATCTGCCCCCAAATCAGTGGCAGAGGCACAAAAACAAGTACTTACCATCCTAAACATGGAGGCTATTCAACTAGTACCAGAAGAGGAAAAGGGACAAGGTTTCTATTCCAGACTTTTCCTGGTACCCAGAAAAGACAAATCATGGCGCTCAATTCTGGACATGTCTACTCTAAACACCTTCCTGGACATTCTAAAATTCAAGATGCTGACTCTTCACCAGTTACTTCCTATGCTAGGCAAGGATGCCTGGTTGGCAACTCTCAACTTAAAAGAGGCTTACCTACATATCCAAATCAGGGAATCTTGCAGAAGATTCCTACACTTTAAAGCAGGATGCATGCATTATCAGTTCTCTACACTGCCCTCTGGCTTATCTACTGCGCCCAGGGTATTCACAAAGTGCCTGGCACCAGTAATTGCATTTTTCAGGCAAAGAAATATTCAAATATATCCATACCTGGACGATTGTCTAATTCAGGCAGAAAACCAGGCCATTCTTCTAAAACATGTGGTGTTTGTAAAAAGAGTTCTAACCTGTCTAGGGTACACCATAAACAAGAAGAAATCTCAACTGGTACCCTCTCAAAAGATTACATTCCTGGGTGCAAGCTTGAATACAACTGCCCAGAAGGCTTTCCTTATGCCAGAAAAGCAAATTCATTTGGTAACTTACTTCAAACAGGTGGCCACAAAAACCCAGCTATTTGCAAGGCAAATACTGCAAGCCTTGGGGTTCATGGCCTCCTGCATTTTTCTAATTCCATATGCAAGACTACATATGAAGAAACTTCAGTGTTACGTAAAAAGTTTATGGAGTCAACATTGTCACAGCTTGGAAACAATGATTCCTTTCATTTCTTGCCTGTGCCTAGAGTTCCTATGGTGGGCAGAGGCCTGCCACCAAAACAAGGGACTGCCATTCACACCACCCCCTGCCGCCCATACCCTAACTACAGATGCATCAGACTAGGCATGGGGGGCTCATCTGGCAGGTAAGTGCATTCAGGACAAATGGAGCTCAAATCAAATGCACCTTCATATCAATCAAAAAGAAATGCTAGCTGTACAGAATGCACTGACAGCCTTCAAGGACTACCTTCATCCAGGACATTTACTGATAAAAAATGGACAATACCACAGTTATGTGGTATATAAACAAGCATAGGGGTACACATTCCTACCCCCTATGCAGACTAGCCATGGCATTGTGGAACATGGCCTTGAGCTATCAAGTACAACTACAAGCTCAATTCCTGCCAGGAAAGCAGAATGCCCTGGCAGACGAACTAAGCAGAAATTTCATGGACCCTCAGGAATGGATACTGGAACCACGGATTTTCAACATGTTGATATGCAAATGCGGGAGCCCAGACATAGATCTCTTTGCCTCACCCCAGTACTACCAGTTGGACAAATTTTGCACAAGAACTCATCACAAAAAAGCCTGGAAAGTGGATGCTCTGTCCTTCAGCTGGAAAAACTTATCAGTCTATGCCTTCCCCCCCTCTGTCTTTGCTCTCCAAAGTTCTTCTAAAAGTCAAACAGGACAAACCAAAAATGATTTTGATTACTCCAGACTGGCCTCACCAACACTGGTACCCACTCCTGCACAGTGTGTCACACATTTTTCTGTGGCACCTGCCTCAGACACCTTCCTTACTGTCTCAGCTCCAAATTTTGAATCTTGCAGCTTGGCTAATCATTTAAATTCCCCTTAGCATCCCTCAGCAAACCTGTGATGGATGTCATTTTGGAGGCAAGAAGACCTAGTACTAGAAAATCTTATGCTGACAAATGGAAAAGATTCTGTGCCTGGAATCAATCTCAAGGGATGAGCACAGCAGTGCCCAATTTACCTCAGATTTTGCAATACTTAACTGAGATGCTACAAGGGCCTGTCTTTTTCTTTCATAAAAATCCATGCCTCAGCATTTCAGCTCATTACACCACAGACACCCCCTCTTCTCTCATCCTCTTTTAAAGCAGTATCTCAGAGGGGCCAAAAACTTGAGACCACCCAGGAAAGCCCCAACCTCTGCCTGGGACCTTAACTTTGTATTGGAGAAACTCACTCTACCTCCTTTCGAGCCAGCTGCAACTGCAAACTTAAAATGGAAAACAGCCTTCCTTTTAGCAATCACTTCAGCTAGAAGGATATCTGAATTACAGGCCCTTATGGCAGTGGAGCCTTTCATCATCTTTCATGCGGACAGGGTGTCACTCAGGACCAATCCATCATTCATGCCCAAGGTGGCTCTTAATCAGTCCATTCATTTGCCAACTTTCTTTCCCAATCCACAGAACAAGGGAGAGCGGATTCTGCATTCATTGGACGTACACAGACAACTTAGATTCTACATGGACAGGACTAAATCTCAAAGAAAATTTGAACAACTGCTGGTAGCATTTGCTGCAGGGGCAGAGGGAAGGCTGTTTCAAAGCAAACTATTTCTAAATGGATAAGCCATTGTATTCATTTCTGTTATAAGCACCATGGAAAACCTATCCCCCCAGGGGATCAGATCTCATTCCACCAGGGCTGCATCTACTTCAGCAGCCTTTCTCAGAGGTGTTCCTACCAGGGATATTCTAGAAGCTGCTACCTGGAGTTCAGTTCATACTTTCACCAAGCATTATCACTTACCAATTTTCTCTAAATCCAGAGCTGGCTTTGCCACTGCTGTTTTGCAGGGCCTTATAGCTGTTCCTAATGCTGTATCAATCCATCCTCCCAACCTTAGCTTTGGTTATCTACCCAAATGTAATAACTGCAACAGTGAAACATGATGAACATAGTACAGTTGTGTACACTTACCATAAATGTAGATGTTCGAGTGTATTCACTGTTGTAGTCCTGGTTACCCTCCCTCCAGCCTCCTGTTTTCCTTTTACTATACCTCTTCTTTCTTTTATTATGCTTAAAAGAGCAAAACTGATAACACCAAGAAGAGTAGTTCCAGAACCGCAAAGTGAAGACAATAGTTCGTAAAAAAAAAAAAGTCCTTTTATTAGTTGCCAAGTGGTAAAAATCCAAAGAGTTGGTACAAAGCAGCAAAATCAGACCAATGGTAAAAAAAAAAAGTCAGTAGGTACAACAAAAAAAAAAAAAGCAAAATCATTTGAGGCTTTTTTGGCTTAAAGCTTTTTGTCAAAAAGGAGTGTGCCAGCCTGCAGGCAACTGTTTAATTAAAAAGTCACATGTTTGGTTAGAAGTTTAGAGCTGAGTTAGCATATTGACAGAAACAACTGAGATTTGATTGAACAAATAAATAAATAAAAAAATGAAACGAAATGTTGTGCATAGGTTAATTTTTAATTGTGCATTTTATACATGACTGAGTAAAGTGAGTGAAATAATGGAGAAAAAAAAAAAAATGCTCAAAATAAAAATACAAATACAAAACATAGTGATAAAAAAAAAAGTGTAAAAAAAAAAGCAGTGTGTGATCAAATAGTGAGTGAGAAGTCAAACAGTGTGTAATATGAGAATCAATGTAATGCTGTATATGTTGTTATAAAAAAATAGATGTTATAATTTTGCATTACTTGTACTTGGTGACTTGGGGCAAGTGTGTTGTTCAAGAAAAAAAAAAATAAAATGAAAAAAAGTGAAAATAGGATGCTATAATCTTAATCTTCTGCCCTTCAAGCCTCAACTAAGTGTAATATACTAAGTGTGCCATTGTATTTTAATCAAACCTTTTTTTTTTTTTTCATTTTAATTTCATCATCACACTCCATGGTGTACCAGTAACATGTGCTCAAAATAAATGCAATATTTAATTATTTTTTTTATTTTTTGTTTGTTTTTATTTCATGGCTGTTCATTTTTCAAAAAACAGTCAACTCTGCTCTTCTAACCTCTCACCCAACAAAAACATTTGACTAATTAACATCATTTAAACATGTTGCACACTGTTGGCAACTTTTTTTTTTTTTTGAAAAAGCTTGGCATGTTTTTGAAATTTTTTTTGTTTTTACCTACTTGTTTTTTTTTTTACCATTTTTTTTTTTTTTGCATTTCTGTTTTTTTTGTTTTACCATTGGCAACTCATCTTTGACTTACCTTTTTACTAACTTATTGCCTACCTTTTTTTGCGTTCTGGAACTACTCTTCTTGGTATTATGCTTAAAAGCCTTTTTGGTGTATTTGCTTTTGTTTGGAGGTATATTTTTGTGTTTCTAATTGTATGTATATATAAGTAGATTATTAGGAGGTATACTTGTGACTGATACCACTAGCTACAACCAAAAGATAGAGAACATGCTGGAGGATAACAGATTTTATGAGTTATTTACCATGGATGACATAAAAAGAGCATATGATTTATGGAACACTAATCTCACCACATTATGGGAAGAAAAATGTATCACTGAAAATCTTTATAGTTATTTATGGAGCCCATGCCCACGTTTACCTTACTTTTTTGGAATACCAAAGCCACACAAGAACAGAGAAGACCCACCTTATAGATGGGTGGTAGCAAATGGAGGTTCCCTTACTGAAGCCACAGCCATTTACCTTGATTACTTGCTGAAACCTCTAGCAGAAAAGAATAAGTCATACATAAGAGATTCAATGGATTTTTTGAGGAAAATAAAAAACATTACAGTGGAAGCTGACAGTATTTTATTAACTATTGATGTGGAATCCTTGTACACAGTACACCCTCACAATTACTATATAGCAGCAGCTATGGAGTCTTTTAAGAAACATAATCAGGGTACACAGGCACAACTGCAAAAGTTAAGCAAGCTCATTAATCTTGTACTGGAGTTCAATTTCTTTACTTTCAATGGCAAACACTACAAACAAAAAACTGGTATAGTAATGGGGGCTGCCATGGCTCCCAGCATAGCTAACATAGCCCTGGGCAAATGGGAGGAGGACTTTGTGTTAAACAACACAGACTACATGCAGCATATCACATGCTATTTACGTTTTATTGATGACATCTTTATTGTGTGGGAAGGTGACACCTTGCAGCTTGGAGATTTTATCACTTACCTCAATCAAACAACCCCCTTCCTGAAGTTTACCTCTTCCCATAGCTGTACTTCAATCACTTTCTTAGATATGCAGATTTCCAAGGACACCAATAATAACAGAATCACCACTGATCTATTCAGAAAACCATTGAGGGTTAACTTATTACTCCACAGTAAAAGTCTACATCCTACAAAAATCAAGTATATTGTAATGAAGTCCCAAGGCTATAGACTAGCTAGACTTACCACAGAGATGGAACCATTTTTGAGAAACCTGAACAACTTTGAGAATTATTTTCTAGTGAGAGGCTATGAAAGTCAGATGTTAAAAAGCATCCTGGAACCCATTATAGAACTGAAAAGGACTGAAGCACCTTCACTCAACCTCCCCAGTAGAAAAATGTTAAGTAATTCCACAGAGAATAAGAAATGCAAAAATAGCTGCATCCTGACATACACTTTGGATTATCACAGTATCAAAATTATTATTGAAGAAAACTGGGACATTGTCACAGGAAACCCTTTTCTGATTAACATCTTAGGTGAAGTCCCATCATTTGTTTATAGGAAGGCCAGGAACATTAGAAATTTTGTTGAATTTAAACCTAGACCATATGAGAAAAGCACTAAAAGATGTGAAACTAATTTTACATTTTGTATATTTATGCAGCAAGGTGATACTATCATTAAAACCAGTGCAGGTGGTGACTGTAACTCTACAAAAGTAATTTACAGGGCACAGTGCAATGAATGTGATGCATTCTATGTGGGCAAGTCTGTAAATAAACTCAAGCGTAGGATTTCATGTCATCTGTCAGAAATCCACTCTGGATGTAAAAATAATGCACTAGCCAAACACCTTTCTCTTCATAAAAGACACACAGGTTTTAAGTTCCAGATCCTGGATCGCATAGACGCATGGCAAAGAGAGAGTTGGCGAAGGCTAAGGATAAGGCATATGGTGAGTTGTATGATAGATTGGACACTAAAGAGGGAGAAAAGGACCTGTACCGATTAGCTAGACAGAGGGACAGAGCTGGGAAAGATGTGCAGCAGTTAAGGGTGATAAAGGATAGTGAAGGAAACATACTCACAAGTGAGGAGAGTGTGTTGAGTAGATGGAAAGAGTACTTTGAAGGGCTGATGAATGAAGAGAATGAGAGAGAGAAGGTTGGATGATGTGGGGATAGTGAATCAGGAAGTGAAGCAGATTAGCAAGGAGGAAGTAAGGACAGCTCTGAAGAGGATGAAGAATGGAAAGGCCAGATGACATACCAGTGGAAGCATGTAGGTGCTTAGGAGAAATGGCAGTGGAAATTTTAACCAGATTGTTTAATGAAATTTTGGAATGTCAGAGGATGCCTGAGGAGTGGAGAAAAAGTGTTTTGGTACCTATAATGAAGAGCAAGGTAGTCGGTAAACCCAGGGGTGAAAGCTCTGTAGTTACAAACACACGACAATAAAATATAAAAGCAAATAAACCACGGAGCTACCATGTGATGAAAAAAGCAGTCATACAAAGAAATAATCCAAAGGAACAGTTCTCAGCTTCAGTCCAATAATAACAGTTAATAATATCCACGCACGAACCAGGGTAAAAACTCTTTTACAATAAACCTGAGTTTTTACCCTGGTTCGTGCATGGATATTATTAACTGTTATTATTGGACTGAAGCTGAGAACTGTTCCTTTGGATTATTTCTTCATATGACTGCTTTTTTCATCACATGGTAGCTCCATGGTTTATTTGCTTTTATGTTTTGGTACCTATCTTTAAGAATAAGGGTGATGTGCAGAGCTGCAGTAACTACAGAGGGATAAAACTGATTAGTCACAGCTTGAAGTTATGGGAAAGAGTAGTGGAAGCTAGGTTAAGAAGGGAGGTGATGATTAGTGATCAGCAGTATGGTTTCATGCCAGGAAAGAGCACTACAGATGCAATATTTGCTCTGAGAGTGTTGTTGGAGAAAGATAGAGAAGGTCAGAAGGAGTTGCATTGTGTCTTTGTGGACTTAGAGAAAGCATATGACACGGTGCCCAGAGAGGAGTTGTGGTATTGTATGAGGAAGTCAGGAGTGGCAGAGAAGTATGTAAGAGTGGTACAGTATATGTACGAGGGTAGTGTGACATTGGTGAGGACTGCGGTGGGAGTGACAGATACGTTTAAGGTGGAGGTGGGATTACATCAAGGATCAGCTCTGAGCCCTTTCTTATTTGCAGTGGTGATGGACAGGTTGACAGATGAGATCAGACAGGAGGCCCCATGGACTATGATGTTTGCAGATGATATTGTGATATGTAGTGAGAGTAGGGACCAGGTTGAGGAGACCCTGGAGAGGTGGAGATATGCTTTAGAGAGGAGAGGAATGAAGGTCAGCAGGGCTAAAACAGAATATATGTGTGTAAATGAGAGGGAGGGTAGAGGAATGGTGAGGATGCAGGGAGTAGAGTTGGTAAAGGTGGATGAGTTTAAGTACTTGGGATCAACAGTTCAGAGTAATGATGAGTGTGGAAGAGAGGTGAAAAAGAGAGTACAGGCAGGGTGGAATGGGTGGAGAAGAGTGTCAGGAGTGATTTGTGACAGACTGGTACCAGTAAGAGTGAAAGGGAAGGTCTACAAGAGGGTAGTGAGACCAGCTATGTTATATGAGTTGGAGACGGTGGCATTGACGAAAAGGCAAGAGTCAAAGCTGAATGTGGCAGAGTTAAAGATGTTAAGATTTGCAGTGGGTGTGACTAGGATGGACAGGATTAGGAATCAGTATATTAGAGGGTCAGCTCAGGTTGGACAGTATGGAGAGAAAGCAAGAGAGGCGATATTGCATTGGTTTGGACATGTGCTGAGGAGAGATGCTGGGTATATTGGGAAAAGGATGCTATGGATGGAGCTGCCAGGTAAGAGGAAAAGAGGAAGGCCTAAGATAAGGTTTATGGATGTGGTGAGAGAGGACATGCAGGCAGTTGGTGTGAAAGAGCATGATGCAGAGGACAGGAAGAAATGGAAACAGATGATCCGCTGTGGTGACCCCTAACGGGAACAGCCGAAAGAAGATGATGATCCTGGATCGCATAGACATGGGTGATCTTGAAGGAGACATCCCGAATATTCTGGAGAAACATGAACTCATGTGGCAATTAAAGCTGAACTCTTTTAGGAAGCCTGGACTAAACTACTACTGTTCAATTAAAAGTGCACTGGAACTTAGAAAATTGCCACATTGTTTACATGACTAATTGTATTTTATTTTATTTTATTATACCAGCTGGTTTTAAATACCATTTTAAATCAGTTGTAATTTAAGTGTATATTTTGTTTCCATCATCATACATACATTTTTTCTTATTTTTATTTTTTTCTGGTTCTTTTTTCCGCTTTATTCAAAATGATGTGTAATAACAATACCAACTAATTATACAATTATATATTTTTTTATAGATTGTTTTTAGGGTTCTTGTACACAGACCTGGAGAAGTCCAGAAGGACGAAAACAATCTTTGTTAACAATAGGTTTTGAAAATAGAAATTGATTTTTACATGCAAAATGTATATGCTTATATTTATATATATTTTTTGATCGCCAAATGAACTAAGGTTGATATATTTCCAGCCATGTAGTATATTGTCTTGGATAAAATCACAGACTTAATAATCTGCTTAATAATCTGGTTAAATAAGAGGTACCATATCGTTATAAATTTTATTTAAAGTACATAAGGGTTATATATTATTATGATAGCTACTAAGTAGGGCAGGACCAGCTCAAATGTCACACTGATGGGGGAAGGGATGTGAATTTAACATCTGTACCAATAACACTTTGTTTTACAGCACAATAAACCACTCCCATGCCTGATATATATATATATATTTAGAAAGCTTGTGAGGAAATTATTACTCTGTTTTTGTTTTACTTGTATCGCTTGTCTGTGTACTTAATAAAGGATTTTTGATTGGAAACAGACTGCCTGCCTTGCTTGGATTACTTTCGAATACTTAGTAATGCTGTACAATTATATATTTTCTGTTATTATTTTTTGTTTTGTTTTGTTTTGACTTAAGACGAGTTTAAGTTCGCTACTTGTACTACTATTGTCTGATCTGATTAATATACAGTGATTAGAAATACATGGACTAAAAATCTTCCACACAGAGACGTTTCTTACACTGTTTTGTTTTTGGACCCACTACACTTTAGTGGTTTGTTTTGAGACTTCAGGGATACCATGGAGATTACTTGTTTTCAGAGCAAAAGTATAAGACAAAATTAGGAACACTGACACTGCTCATCTATTCAGCTGATGAAAAGCAAAACTGTCTCTTGAGGATACCTCCAAAAAAGCCAAGCAAGTATCAAGAAAATAAATTGGAGGCAAGCCACCACAATGAAAAAGTAGAAATTATTTATTGTTAACAAACAGGAACGATGAGCGCTTTCGCGTGTAACAAACGACGCTTCTTCAGATCTACTGTGTACATTTCATTGAGACCTTTTATACTAAAGTAAGCAAATTAATTAATTAATTAAACAATTCAGCAACTCATTAGTGCTAATTGCACCACAAGAAATGAATCAACAACTTAGCTCAGATAATGTAAATATCAATCCAAAGCTAATGAACCTATATCATCTATACTCATTCAAATATTCCATATGTACAACTATAAATACAACTAAAAATATATATAAATATAGATTCACATATTCAAATAAAATATATATAAAAATATATAAAAATTCATGAATGTTCATGAAAATTTGTAGAATCGAAATTTGTAAATTTATAAAAGAGTATCAAAAACTGTGAAAATATATTTATAGGAATGTTTGGAGAGATATAAGAAGTGTGTGGAGACATATAAAACCTTCTTAATATGAAATCAATCTCATAATCAATAACAATTGGGTATAATGAATAAAATGAAAAAGAAATATGAAAAATGAGATATAAAAATGAAATATAAAAATGAGATATAAAAAAATGAGATATAAAAATATATATATTGTTTTTGGACCCACTACACTTTAGTGGTTTGTTTTGAGACTTCAGGGATACCATGGAGATTACTTGTTTTCAGAGCAAAAGTATAAGACAAAATTAGGAACACTGACACTGCTCATCTATTCACCATTTAACTACTCCAAATCATTCAGGAATGTACATACTTCATGACACAAATGTATTGACATAGTACTAGCTGCAGCAGTGATACCATACTTCAAACAGGGCACTCAAATAATGTACTGACAAACACAAGGCAGCATACATGTCTCAATCAAGCAATGATGAAATCTCTAGGTATGACACAGAGCAAAATTTTACACTTAATCTCCATTTGACAATGCATAACATTCATACCACACTTACAAAGACACACCTCCACTCCCTACAAACACACAGCCACCCATACCCACAAAACATACCAAGTCAGCTTTGAGGCTTTTCCCACCTCTCTGCAAAATATTGGTATAATGACTTTGGTAGACGTAAACGATTGATGGATGTTAAATCAGTACTCCCATCCTTACCTATTGGAGCCTACAAATCTTGCTAGTGATTACACTTTGAGTAGCAGACACACACACACACACACACACACACACACACACACACACACACACACACACACACACACACACACACATTACATGTTTTAGTGAACAGTGGGTCTTTGACTCCGTTTCCCCAAAACAGTGCTGTAATGGCTAAGAGGTGCAAAAACTATTAGCACATGTCATTTCAGGACACCTACAGATGTTGTAGTAAGCCCATTGCACTGATGCCATTATTTCCAAAGTAAAGCTTTAATCCAGTGTCATTCCAGCTTTGCTCCACAGTTCTGTTACTCCACATATGCAATAATTACACACACTCACACACACACACACACACACACACACACACACACACACACACACACACACACACACACACACACACACACACACACACACACACACACACACACACACACACACACACACACACACACACACTCAAATCCAGAATGTCATATAACCATGATGGAGTTTGCATGGCTATTCTGTCTAAATCAACTGCTCTTTTCCTGTTTTTGCAAACACACATACACACAGAAACACGCTCACCCCCCTGTCACACGTATGCCCATATGGGTCTATATCACTAGATTGAATGGTTATTCTGCGAATAGCCTGTGAAGAAAATGAAACATGGTCATCTGTGTTAGCATGTCTGGCAGGAGAATTCTGTATATAGGTTAATAGGTAGGTACTAGGCTATCGACCTGAGGGCCTACGTAAGCCTAGCCAACAAGGTTCCCTGGCTTATGCCACCCAAGAAAGTTATTTTCCTGTGCTACTGTCGATTCACATATTCGCAGATTAAACTTGCATTGTATGCCAGCATGTCACATTGTGAAAATGTAAATAAGTTTTTAAAATGTTGAGCATCTCTCTGCTTATACAAAATGTTTAAAGAATCTGTCAGTGTTTTGATACATTTATAATTGCACGTTTGTGAGGGAGATTCTAAAATACAATCTCTTTGTGGAGAATCAGCTGAACAGTGCGTAATGTCATTAGAATGCTCTTGGTTGCTAGGTGATTATTTGAACAGCTAATTGGCAGGAAAAATAACTTTTTTAAACAGCTGACTGTTATTTTTTTTAAATAAGACAGTTGAGACTGTTAACTTGGAATATAAAAGAGAGTGTTGCGGTCAGTTACAGTGCTGACCCGTTTGTGAAGAGCAGCAGTTAGTTGACAGTTGCAGTCAGTTACAGTACTGTGCAGAAGATACTTGAAGAAAAGGACTCACCAAAAACTGTAAGCCTGCCTTTTGCCTTGGTGTTATATTTTAGAACAGATCAGGGACAGTATTCTCCTGTTAGATTAGGAACGTTTAGTTATTTAGATAGATTTTTTTCTAAAATGATGGACTTCTATCATACAGTTTAATTTTATATTTCCAGTGATTGAATTCTGGTGTTTATTGACAGTTATTGATTCACATTCTTTTAATAGTTTTACTTATTATTAAATGTTTTTCATTACTTTACATTGTGGCTGGACAATCAGTGTGTTCTTTAGAGATTAGAGAGTGTTTATACCTGTTTGATACTCCCCAGGTCACCTTAAATGACTGGCTGCTTCTGGTCATAGCTATCATTTATTTTGATATTTAATTTTTAATAACTGATCACCCTTTCAAGGGTGTGTAGACCTATCTGACTCTGGTGGCAGTGGTTACCATTTGTATTGGGGAGGTGACACAGCTGGAAATCTGTCAGGCTTCCCATAAGTGTTAGTGTGTGTGAGAATGTCAGAGGTCTTAAACTGGAACACACTGCTCTAAAGTGTATGATAAGGGATTACATTTGGGTGGACAGAAATATATAGTCCAGTCTCAGGAAATAGAGCATATTCCTTTTGTGCTCTTAAGGGAAGTTGTGGAATTTTACTCGTGTGCTCTGTGCTCTGGTGATTTACATGATGCTCCACTTCCCACACTGGAGTCAGTGGTGAGGATTGAGGCTCCTTATTTACTGACCTGGATTTTAAGTGGGGGACATCACATTATTCTTGGCAGTCTGGTGGGATATTAGCCAGATGTTCCATTTTATTAGTGGCAGTCTGGTGGGATATTGACCTGACGTCACATAGACATTCAGCGAACACCTATTGATTGCACCTGCTTTTCATAGAATAGTGAATTTTAACTAGGGCAAACCAACAGTAGGTCAACTGAGCAACTGTAAAAAAAAAAAAAACCCACAAAATTTAAAACCTACACTAAGGTGGGGGGAATATGCCTCCACACCCCCAATGTGCAGAGCTGTGCACATTGAGGGTGTGGGGGTACATCCCTGCACATTTTGGGTGTGGGGGCATATACCCCTACCTTAGTAGGTTGGGGGGCTATGCCCCCACACCCCCAATGTGCAGGGCTGTGCTCCACACAACCCCCCTAAAGAAATATACCAACTCTGAGAATGCACTACAGTGAGGAAAAGGGCAAATTCCAGACGGTGGCCAACTGCTGGTTTGCCCTAGTTAAAATTTGCTATTCAGTTAAGAGCAGCTTCAATAAACAAGTGTTCAATGAATGGCTATTCGCTGAATAGCCATTTGATCAAGTGATAAAGACCCTGCCCACACACACACACACACACACACACACACACACACACACACACACACACACACACACACACACACACACACACAGAGTCACTCCCAACACATGCTTGCCCACATGTACACACATACATGCTCACCCCCCCACACACTTTCCCACACACGTGCACACACTCGCCTCCATATGCACACATTGTCACCCTCATACATGCAAGTGTGCATTCACCTGCCCACATACACACTTGCACACACAATCAACCACACATGAGCTCACATGCTCACTCCCCACACCAATACATGTTCACCTCCCGCACACACACTCGCCCTCCCTACACATTAAAAGAGAGCACAACACCACTTACTCTAAGGTGAAGAAATAAAACCTCATTATTTCAGAAACTAAAACAATAACCATATGAATGACTACAGAAAACATAGTGTGTGAAGACAGTTGAACAACAATGAACCTGACAACTTCTGATATGAAGGGAGTACCACTTCAGGAAATGTCAGTTATACCATCTGAAAGGGGACTGCAGACATCAGGACTATTAAGTGTGCTTAGGTTTTGAAAAAAGACAATGGAAGAAGAGGTTTTACAAAAAGTAATGGGTTGCCAGTTATGCCTAAGCTAGCCAAGGCCCCTACAGGTGTCTTAGTTGTGTTGTCTGATGGCTTGTCATCTTACTTCAAAGGAAAGAAAACTTATAATCACAGTAAGCCATGTAAAATGAACAAAATCTAATGTCATCAACTTCTGACATTCCAAAAGCATCCAAATACATTATCTACACAATCATTGTATCTCCCCCTTTGGAAATATGTAGAAGTTTACTCAGGATATCATCCATCATCTCAACATTTATATTGATATAGATATAGACCGTGGTTTCTGTAAAACTGAAACGCACACATAAATATCAACAGTTAATAACAAACAGTAAAATACACAAGAATTTTGAATACACACACACACAAACACACACACACACACACACACACATGCTCACACCCACACGCACATGCTCACACACACACACACGCACATGCTCACACACACACACACACACACACACACACACACACACACACACACACACACACACACACACACACACACGCACACACATTCATATATGGTACTGGTTCTTTCACTTGAATCACATTTCACTAAATCACTGTGGACTTAACAAAACTGACAGTCACGTTTGACTGAATCATGATTGACTGCAAATTATAAGGTCTACAAAGTCAGTGTTGTTGTGTTTTATGTTTGAATGGAAGCAGGTCTGACTTTTTTTTCTTTTCTCCACTGTTGTGTGACTGCACAATTAGTATATGTAAGTAAGGGAGTCTGAGAGACAAATACCTTCCAAGTCATCACCTTTGATCTTTTCACAAAAATCTGCTTGACATTTATAAGCCTTACAAAAACTGCATTCAAAGTTTATACTCACACTGTGTAGCAAAAGTCGGGAATATCATCCATGCACCTGTCAGGGCAATACATAACATTCATTTATTTAAGCTGCAACTAAAACAATGCCTCTGACTTCTGGCTTTGCACTTGCTGCTCTCCTGATTAAAATTTTAGCTCCTTCTTAACTAACACCTACGTACATCCTATCTCTCCTTTTCCTTGGTTTCATTTCTCTTACTTGTAATTTTGCTTTTACTCATTATTTCTCCTACCTGCCATATCTACCCCAGTTACTACTTCTAAAAAAAACCTTTTTCTTATGCTTCCCTTGCTTCCTCTCCTCCTCCTTATCCATCATTTGAATTTTTCCACTCTGACATTTTCTTAATGAACTGTCACGCCTACAACAAGTCAGCATGCTTCAGTCCTACATGATATTGTATTTATCTTATTTTAATGATGATATATGTGTATTATTATAAATATGTGCATTCATACTTGTATTAATCTATGTATTTACAGTATATTGTAATATAATGTCAGTTTTCATCTATGTTTATGTATATTCTGTTTTTTTTTTTTTTTATTTGGGGAGCTTTTCTCCCTGGTTGTTGGCTGAAAAGAATAAAATTGCAGAGTCTCTTAAAAGTTCACTACCTAAATTTCAAAGGCCTCTGAGACAAAGAAATTACAATAAGTGTCTTCAGCAAACACCAAAAAAAAAACATTACCAGTGTAATATCTACCATGAAACATTCAGGCACATCTCAATATCTCATTTCCAAGCCCATAAGGCAGACAACCTCACAATCCAATATTTTGGTGATAGGAGACTCCATTGTGAGACACACTTATGTCCCTCTCACCACACTGAGCAAGGAGAGAGTTATAGTCAGCTGTCTGTTAGGGCCAGGATCCATCAGATCGTGCACACATTCAAATCACTGAATCACAAGCACCAGTATGATTTAGTCATAGTCCATGTGGGCATAAATGACCTGGGACATACCTCCCTGAACTCTATGAAGGGAGACATGATGGAGCTCTCCAACTATTTGTCCCAAGCAGGTATGAGCCTAGCAGTAAGCAGCATCTTTTCTTTAAGGCTGATGACACAAAACAAATGGAATATATTGTCTTTCCACTCCCTTAACTCTGAAGTATACAGATGTCTGTGTAGTTACTGAGGCATGGTTCAAAGCCACAGAAAGCACACCAGCAAAGCAGGGCTATTATGCCTTTTACACATTCAGACCAACTACTGCACAGAAAGGGACAACTAGTGGAGGTGTCCCTATTTATAACACACTTCAAGGAAGTTCAAGCAATATGATGCGCATGAGCTTCCTCATGTACAACTCACTATAACCAAAAATGGGAAAATGCATATCTGGAAAATCCAATGTTCAGTAAAACCAAGTCACAATTTTTCTAGGTCAAACAAATGAACACTGGGGCAAAAGAACTGCTCTTTCTCTCTCTTGTAGACAAATGGAGCTCTCTCAATGTGTGTGTGTGTGTGTGTGTGTGTGTATGTGTGTGTGTGTGTGTGTGTGTGTGTGTGTGTGTGTGTGTGTGTGTGTGTGTGTGTGTGTGTGTGTGTGTGTATGTAGGTGTGTGTGTGTGTGTGTGTGTATGTAGGTGTGTGTGTGTGTGTGTGTGTGTGTGTGTGTGTGTATAAATATATATATATATATATATATATATATATATATATATATTTATGCATGCACGAGTCTATGTGAGATGATCGACTTTTGGGAAACTCAAAAAAATATCGATGAGATCATATGATTGAGTTTCTGAAAACCTAAAAAAAAAAAAAAAACACAAAATTCTTCCATTTTTATGTTTTTGCAGGGGGGCAAGCCCCCCCAATCCCCCTGCAAGTTATGTATACCAACTCTGAGATTGCACTACAGTCAGGAAAAGGGTAAATTTCCCAATCCTCACTGTACCACAGTCTCCATTCAAAAGCTTTGAGTTTTCAAAAACTTGATCATATGGTCTCAACTATATGGAGTTCAAGTTTCTGAAAACTCAGTCAACTGATAGGAATCCGCATGCCCACATATAAACATATACACTTATTTGATTTGTGTGTGTGTGTGTGTGTGTGTGTGTGTGTGTGTGTGTGTGTGTGTGTGTGTGTGGGTCAACTTCATTAGAACAAAAGACCACAACACCAAATCCCACATCACCGAGACCAGAAGGATGAAACCCCGGAACACCGAAAAGTGCGAAATTCAAAATACCGATATTACAGGATTTTGATTTAGCACTTTTGGTGTTCTGCTGTAGGTAAGTATGTATGTATGTATGTGTAAGTGTATTTGTGAGGGGTATTGCTGTGTGTAAGTGTGTGTTGTGACTGTGGTGGTGTGTGTGTGAGGGACTGTAATGTGTGGGTGTGAGTTTGCCTTGTGTGTCTGTGCAATCTCGGAGTTAGAATATTAATGTAGGGGGTTGTGGGGGGTGCGGCCTCCATGTGGGGGGGTGCAGGGGGGGCCTGCTCCCCTGCCTATCTCTAGTGTAGGGTTGTGTGCTTGGTAGTTTGGGGCAGTTGTTTGTGTGTTTGTGTGTGTTTTACAGTTACGCAGTTTCTGGGGTTTCGTGATTCTGGTCTCGGTGTTGTGGTCTTTCGTTCTTACGAAGTAGACTCATGTATGTATATATATATATATATATATATATATATATATGCACACACACACACACACACACACACACACACACACACACACACACACACACACACACAAACACATAGAGACACATACACACACATTTGTTGCTTAGGTGCATATGGCAAATCTGGTAGCTATACAGATATATATATATATATATATATATATATATATATATATATATATATATATATATATATGTATTGTGCATTTCTGAATATTCATATCAGCTTCCCAAAAATAAAACTGTGCATTATTTACAACTGTGAAAGTCATCTTTTTAAATTTTGATATATGGTAGGAGATGCATTCCCAAAGCAACCTACACTCCATCTGGCACAGACATCAGCATGCCCAGTAACATTATGATGAAATCTCAGGGGGATGTGTTTTCTAATAGATAGGGATGGCATTCCTGAGCTAAAATCCATCAATCATTTTCATTTGCCAAAGCCATTACAGCAGTGTTTTGCAGAGAGGTAGGAAAAGCCTCAAAGTTGACTGGTAAGTTGTGTGGGTGTGGGTGGCTTTGTAAGTGTGGTGTGAATGTTATATATTGTCAAATGGAGACATGAGTAAAATTGTTTGAGTGCCCTGTTTATGTATGGTGTCACTACAACAGCTGTTGGTACTGTGTCAATACATGTATGTCATGAAGTATGTACATGCTTGAATGATTTGGGGTAGTTCCAATGGAGAAGAGATGAGGAATACCGGATCACTTATTAGTGTACCACACAAGTGACCCTAATTTTGGCTTATACTTTTGCTCTGACATACTACAATCCATAATGCTTTTTGAAAAAGTTGTTGGATTCTCATGAGCAAATAATCACATTCAATGCAATTAAAGACTTCCTTTTTTTCTTCAGAAAACGAATGCCAATTCATGTATCTTATTTTGTAAGCTTACTAAATCAGTAGCATTGCTGATTTCAAAAGTATCTGATTTGGAAGCATTCTTCATGAGTCTGCTGCTGAAATGATTAGTGATATGCTACAAGTATACAACTAAGACAAATTACATAAAGCAATAGTAACAGAAAGTAATGGGTCATATCAGAGGCTTGGGAGGTCATTGTTAAAGGAAAACTCCCCTTAGAACTTAAAAAAAAAACATGTTTTCTCATTTTATCTTTGTTTTCTGAGCTATTTTTAGTGTCTCAAAATCACTCCAAGTACTTCTTTTACAATTTAATGTGTTTCCCACAAAATGGCGGATGATGGGGCCTGCCTTTGTAACGTGAACTTGTTTTCTTTGCTTTCATTCCTTTTTCCCCATAATACATTTCAAGTCCTCTTTATACGAATCATGCTAGACATAAGGAAGTGGTGGTGTTTTCTCATGCCATTACAATAGAATGGCAGTCCTGTGAAGCACTGTCATCTAACTCACCTTCTTTATCACAGCTACTTCTATGTTTCCCCGACTGAGCCTCATGTATGTGCCTGTCAGTGCTTGTTCTATGCTATAAATATCTGTTAGCTACTTCCAGGAAAAGAAAGTAGTAAATAACAGGCTTTTGTAAAGGGATTATTTTGTAGTTCTAAAATAACTGACAGGCCTTCCCCACACTCATGCTGAGTTGTGAAAACTGTCACTGCAGTAAATGATCCTTGATGTATCATGTACAGGTGATAAACAGTAGTGTAAAGTAAGTCTGCCTGCTATATCCCAATGCCTTTAGTGGGAAGTTTTTTGTCTCTCACAAATGATGCAGAATTAAAATGTGCTTTACTAGTTCCTTAATTATTTCTGTCATGTTCACCCCCTTTTTTCTCATTCATATTTATTTATACTTTGGTAACCAGGAACGTGCACTGGTTCCAGGACCCTTTTCAGCCACAACTCGGGCTACACTGTCAAAGTTAATAACAAGTAATAAATGCACTTAGCATAAAGAAAAAAAGTACTGAGATAAAGAAATTGACAAAGATTGCATGTTCAACACATAGCCAATGTGTGACAGTGAATAAGTAAAACATTAAGCAACATTTACTAGAATGCATACATTAATAATGCTTAACTCTAGTATATTAACTTTTTATTGTATGCGCACACACACACACACACACACACACACACACACACACACACACACACACACACATATATATATATATATATATATATATATATATATATATATATATATAGTATGTTTGCATGCTTGTGGGTGTGTGTGTATACATATACACACACACATATATTTATATATATATATATATATATATATATATATATATATATATATATATATATATACACACACACACACACACACATACACACAAAGAACGTGTACAAAAACATATGAGTGCATGTATATAAAATGACAAATTAGATTATATGCCTGTGTGTGTACTTCATGTCCTTTAAATAAAAACAAATCAAAAGATATATATATATATATATATATATATATGTGTGTGTGTGTGTGTGTGTGTGTGTGTGTGTGTGTGTGTGTAAAAATGTATGTAGCATGTAGAATACTATATGTGGGATGCAGTACTGTGTTTAAATGTACGTCTGACTGTGTGTGTGTGTGTGTGTGTGTGTGTGTGTGTGTGTGTGTGTGTGTGTACATAAACACATATATATATATATATATATATATATATATATATATATATATATATATATATATAGGGAGGTATAGAGTTCATCAAGTCATGGTTCATTGAAAATGTGACTCATCAACACATATTATTAAGCGAAATCCACCAACCCTGAAAAGAGAACACTAAATAAACCTGCTCCCTCCCCTGCAGGACCTATGTTAGTGTTTACTTTCTAGCTGTGCAACCAGGAGGTTCAATGACTTATCAATGAAATAACATACACTTTCTCTCTGTCTCTGCATATACATATACATACACATATATATGTAGATATGTATATTATGTGTAAATGTGTATGTGTTCTTTGTATACATGCCTAAAGACAGAACTATTTCTGCAGATCACCTGTAATAGCTATAGAGACAATGTATTCATTTTGAATTTAATTTTCATTTTATTTTACATTTCTTTTTAAGAAAGTGGGTTGGTCCAAAGACCATTTTCCACCCCAACCAGTTGCTAAAGGCAACACAGAAATCTTAGCATACAGTACTGAAATCAACAGACAGTTATTACATTTAGAGGAAAATATACTATTGGCAAATAAATGGTAGCGCTTACATTCAGAAAATTATAATGCCACATTGTCTTTTAATATGCTTTATAAAGGTAAAGAGTCAGATATTTACACAATAATTATCTAAAGAGATTCTGTAAAACTTTAATAGCATTGTGGTGAGTCTGGAATATCATGCAAGCATTTTAAAGACAAGAAAATCGGTCAATACCGATAACCAAAATCTGAAAATGTCTTGCATTGGAAATCATCTTATGGTGATTAAGTAGTGATTGTTGGATGAATGCAAAGTCAAAGGGACAATCCCTGGGATTTTTTGCTTGATTCTGGTCTCTGTTTACATTTTTAGTGTGTGTTTCTGAGCATGTTCAGCTTTATTTGTGTTGGTCAGGGGAGAGTACTTCAAGGAAGTTTTAGAGGTGTTAATCAGATTCCATCTAAAATTGGAGTTGTACTCGCAACAATGCTCACATAAGCCATTCATTAGCTTAGTCTGTGCATTTTATCCTCAGACAAAAGTAGCCTTTCAGGCATTTATGACCTGACTGCTACTCTTTCTCTCTCGAAAACATATGAGTAAAACATTAGCAAACAGGGTTTTTGTTCCTTGCATTACATATTTTATTTTGTGCTGATTCAGAATGTCAGCAAACTGCAAAGATTTAATGACATGACTGCTGCTAGTTCTGCAGAAAGTATCTGAGTGTGGCAAATTTCATACAGCAATAGAAATGGTCTCTATTTAATTCTGCAGGAAATATGTTTTATTGTGTTCTGATTTCTGAATACTAGTCATGTGTAAAGACTTTGAACTGCCAAGTAATTCTATAGAAAGCACTGTTACACATGCAGTCTTCCATTCCTTTCATTTTCTAATTTAATATGTACTGATTTCTGAATCCCACTAGCCAAGTGCATATTTTTTGACCTCACTGCTTGCACATCTGTAGAAGCATAAGTGTTGTGAAATTCAAACATTAGTAAACATACTCATCTGTGTATCTTTCAATTCATACTTTATTTTGTGCCAGTGTCTGAACACAAGAAGAGTGCATTTCTTATTATGCATGCTGCTTCTTAGTGAGTTACTGCATTGTATATGTTCTTTAGTATTTTTCTTTCTGTTTCTGCCTTATGACTGTTTGCACCTGGGTCTAGTTCCACCCTTATTTATATTTATACAATGACTGGCCATTAACATTCAAAAGCATGCATGCTGATTGGTCAGCCCAACCAGCATGCATGTCCATTGTAAAATCCAACATATACCAATAGAAAAGGCTCTGGTCACCCGGATTTTCTTCTATTAATATATGCTACAGAGATTACAGTTTTCTTCTCTTAAAAAAATAAATGAAAGTAAGTAACTTTTTTCTTAAATAATGTCATTGTATAATAGCAATAACCCATGGCTGTGTATAAGTAATGCTATATATATACCCACGGTTGGCTTTGTTTGCTTGCTCGGTCTTATTTTTTGAGAGATGACTGTTTAATCTGCGCAAATAATAGGTCAGCTACTTTTATCCAGACAACCCCCACCCAGCAGTTATAGCCACTTATGTGCAGAATTCAGACACCTGACTGTGACAAAAGTGGATGGCCATGTAATGTAAATTTCACCTCCGTTGCTCCACACACAGAGTTGCCACATATTAAAGTATTCTGAGTTGCTTCACACAGATCACAAAATCAGAATAATGAATAGACAACCACCATTTTCATACACAGACAGACAAGTAATTCTAGCTAGTTTGTCTCTGTGCATGTATGTGTGTGTGTGTGTGTGTGTGTGTGTGTGTGTGTGTGTGTGTGTGTGTGTGTGTATACACACACACACACACACACACACATATATATATATATATATATATATATATATATATATATATATATATATAGATATATATATATATATATATAAGAGAGACAGGGGTTTCTGTCCTGCAAAAAATGCCCACCATACCTCTAAATTTTCCCTTTTTTGCCTAATTATTTTACCATGCCCATTGTAAAATTTGTGATTTTGATCTCTGAGTATTACAGTCGGACAATAATGCCAGATATTAGAGTTTCATACTTTTTATTGTTCAGAAAATGTATGTTTCCACTAGTGCCTGATGTAGAGGAATAACACCCTAACTACAGCCCATGTGACATTGGTTTGTTTAGAGGATTGGGCTTTTGAGGCACAGTGAGAGGTGGGTGTGCCCATGTAGTTATCCAGTGGGAAGGGCATTTATCAGAAATGCTCTCTGAGGAAAGATGTAGTTCACAGAGGGGAGCAACCTTCAGGCATGCTGACAAACACAAGGGTGAAGGGGGTGGTGAAATAAGGGCTGGTCATAATAATCCCCTCATCAAGAAGAAGCAGCTGCTGGCATCAGTCTTCAAGATGCCCTTAAGATCCACACTGTTTCCAGCTCACTCCAAAGTTGAGGGGAAGAAGAAGGAGAAGGCAGACCCAGTGGTAGACTGGGGCACTGGTACACCTGTTCAGAATGAAGCAGAGTGGATAGGGAAACAATTAAAATGCATGTTATACTACGAACTATTTAATATATAAATACTTAAAAGTTATCCCTGATTTGGGGCGTTTGTCCCCCCCCCCCATCCTGCAACTCACTATGTTTGGCTTTGTTCTAATCCTTCTGCAAAGAAGTTAAATGCTATACTGCCCAAAATATCTGATTGATCACTGTCAGCATCTTAAAAAATACTTAACTCACACTGTCTTCAATAGAAATTTCAGCTTCTGTCTTCATTCCAAGCACCATTCACTTGAAGTTTGAATTTAGCTGGCTTCTGCTCTGTACCAATGATGGAGCAGAAAGTGAGCAATGTTCAAGTGTAATATGGTTTGAATAGTCCAGTCAATTGTGGCACTTTCCCCGCAGGGCACATACCTCACTATAGGGACATTTTCATTAGACAGGGGCACCTCTGGACTTTTATATATTCATTTTTTAGTGTTTTCATTGCTTTAAAAAATAATAAATAAATGAAGAAAAAAATGCCCTTGAAAGAATGGTACTGTAGGAGGCTAACTAGTTGACTTGTGGGTAAGGCCAGCTCATAGCTGAACTACAGAGCTTTAACTCATGAATGCTTTTGAAACATCTAATCACTTTAAGCATAGGTGAAACTTGTTTTACAAGAAAGGTGGCACAGTGGAAAGAGTGTTAATGTTGCAGACAGACTCATAGCTTTCAAACTTCTACCTCCAAATTTAGACTACATTTTATGATGTGAACATGCCTCTCAAGTATACCTAATTACAAGGAACATTCCTCATTTTGTGTTTTAAAAGTCCATATTTCTCAAAGTTCCACATTGAAAGGGTCTGTCAAGTGTTCAGTGATAGGATTTTTTGTAACTAATATTCATGGTAAATAGTACCACATCATATGAATTCATCAAAAGAACTTTTTTATAAGTAGAAAGTATCACATTTTAATCATCATATGACCTTCCAAGTTGGAAATTGTTAGTAATCTGTTAGTAGCTTTTCCACATTTTGCCCATTTGGTGCACATTATAAGAGGTACTTATGACTTTAGCTATGCAGGTCACATCATGGTTATTCCTAGTTTCTTCATATTTAAAATGTGTGTTTTGATGAATTAATACAATTAATTATAATATAGTATTTACCTTGGATATTTGTTAAAAAAATTATAGCAATATGTCCCGCTCACCAGGCTGAATAAAGAGAAGGTCACGGTGAGCTGCCTGTCTGGTGCTAGGATCCGACACATAACGCAAGCACTCAGGTCACTCCAAAGCAAATACAAATATGACTCAGTCATTGTACATGCTGGTGTGAATGACCTGAGACGTACCTCCCTGGACTACATGAAAAGAGACATAGAGGACCTCTCTGATCATGTAGCCCAGGCTGGTATGACCCTGACCTTGAGCAGAATCTTACCCTCACCTAGAATGATGCCACAGTACAAAGACAAAATGATCGATTTTAACAATTGGCTAAAATTTTGGTGTCATTCAAAGGGGATCCAGTGTCTGTCAGCCTGGGATGACATGCTCGACAAGCCATGTTGTTTCGCTAGGGACGGCTTGCACCTGTCACCACTGGGCTTTTGGATATTGGCAAAGGCTCTTGCCACCCCCATAGTGCCTTTTTTAGGCAAGGCTCAAAAGTCAAACCCACTGCCATAGACAGCACAAGGAACAAGAAACTAAGGGTAATGCTGCTTAACGCCAGAAGTCTTAACCTCAAGATGCATGCACTCAAAGCTCTCCTCAGTATGGAGAACATCGATATATGTGCAGTGACAGAAACCTGGTTCCAGGCTCCAGAGAGCACCCCAGCACTACCAGGCTATACCTCATATCATGCTTTTCGGCCCCAAAACCCGGACCGAACCACAAAAGGAGGGTGAGTTTCCATATTTATCAAGGATATCTACACCTCCAGGTTAGTGGCATTGCACAAAGCATCGGAGACCATCCATGTGCAACTAACAGTGGGCAAGACTACTTTTCAGTTTATAGCATCCTACAGACCACCCTCTCAAAGTCAGGAATCCCACTTGGCTTTCCTGAAAACATTGGAGAACATGAAGATCTCTCCGAACACCATTATATTGGGTGACTTCAACTACCCAAACATTGACTGGGAGCACTACTCAAGCCCCAGCACCTTAACCCAAAGGTTCCTGGAAATTATAAACTCAAATGCTATGGAACAACTAGTCACCACTCCCACAAGAGGGGACAACATATTAGACCTGATCATTACCAACATGGGGACTCTATGCTCCACACCAGAAGTATATCCCTCATTGGTAAGATCAGACCATAAATTAATTTCACTGGATGTCCACATCCCGACCCCACCCCAGCCCAGAAAACCACAGTGAAAAACTTCTCAAAAGCGAACTTCTCACTTCTCAAAACCGAAGTGGAATCCTTCAAGGCCCCATGGCCAGTGGAAACTACGGCCCAAACTGCAGAATTCTATATAAACGCATTCTACGGACATCTCCAGGAATGCATGGATCATGCTATCCCAAACAAAACCAAGACCCAATCATCCAAAGGCAGGCATCCAGTCTGGTGGACCCCTGCCATAAATAAACTCTACAACAGAAGGAGGAAGCTACTACATGATAGAGCAAAATCCCTAATTGGGAAGGCATCTCTGATCAGTACTAGCAAAAAGTTACGATCCCTCATAAAATCCTCCAAGGCCAGCTTTGAGAGAAAAATTGCACAGGACACCAAAGACAATCATAAGGCTTTTTTCAGTTATGTTAGGAACCTGGGATGCAACTCCCAGACTTGTTCTGAGTTGATTCTAAATGACAAAAAATACACTGAACCCACAGACATCACCAATATCCTGGCAGACAGGTTCAGTGCAAACTTCTCCACCCCCTCATCCCCAAAAGAGCAAGTATCTATCCCAGCAGAGGGCTACCTCCCAAACATCTCTGATGCTCAGGTGAAGGCTGCCCACTCCAAAGCAAAAAACACTGCTTCCATGGGACCAGATGGCATCCCAGGTTGCATCCTACATGAACTCCAAGAGGAACTAATCCCTCAAATAAAACAGCTATACAATCTCAGCCTCACTACAGGATATGTGCCCACAGAATGGCGTACAGCAACAGTGGTCCCACTCCACAAAGGTGGAGCCTCTACAGACCTTGGAAACTATCGCCCCATAAGCCTGACTAGCTTAGTCTGCAATGCTATGGAGAGGATCATTATGGAGCTCATAAACAAAGACATTGGGGACCTACAGACACTAGATCCTACCCAGTTCGGCTTTGTCAAGGGCAGATCCTGCCTTTTCAACCTGGTTGACTTCTTCGAAACAGTCACCAAAGCCATAGATGAAGGGAAGGTAGTCCACACAGCCTATCTGGACCTTGCAAAGGCATTTGACACAATACCCCACTCGGGCATCATAGATAAGCTATCCAGCTTAAATATAAACCCCTATGTCACAAGATGGGTCGCAAACTGGCTCAAAGACAGAACCCACAGAGTGAGAGTTGCTGGAGTCATGTCAGACTCAAAACCGGTCACAAGTGGCATCCCACAGGGTTCTGTCCTGGGACCACTCTTGTTTGGTATATACTTTTCCGAGGTACAGGCAAACATGGGAGGACTATGGCTCACCAAGTTCGCAGACGACTGCAAACTGGGTGCCATAATCGACTCTCCAGCTGACACAAACATCCTTCAAAAAGGTCTCACAGAGACAGATAACTGGTGCCAGCACCATGGTTTAAAGCTAAATGCCAAAAAATGTATAGTCATACCCTTTGGCAAAAACAATGTGCCCACAAATTACCACATAGGCAGAAACCCATTAAGTACAGAGAAAATTATTAGGGACCTGGGGACCCAAGTTGATAGCAATCTCTCTTTTGAAAACCACATTGCCAAAGTGGTTAGAAAGACCTTCTACATAGCCCACCTCATCATGAAGGGTTTCACATCTAGATCAAGAGAGGTAATCGTGCCCCTTTTTCATCCCTCATCAGGCCCATCATAGAATACAATGCCCCTTTTGGGATGTACCTTACCCGACACCTGCAGCAACTAGAAAGACCCCAAAAGTATCTCACCAGGAGGATCAAGGGTCTCAAACAGATGCCATATGCTGCTAGGTTAAAAAAACTCCATCTCTACTCAGTTGCATACCGCCTACTTCGAGGCGATCTATGCCTGACATACAAAGCTATGTCAAATCCAGAATTAATGGACATGCTCCACCTCAGTAAATCTAAATTCCTTAGAGCCACATGCTCGAGGGACTTGAACCTCAGCACAGAAATAAATAGAACTTGCTGGAGGGACAGGTTCATAACCCAGAGGATCTATTCACTCTGGAATAGAATTCCAGTTCATGTGAGGCAGAGCACCTCACTGAATCTCTTCAAGAAGAATCTCGATAGGTGGATGAGGGATCGTAGGTTTGTCCCAGGGATTACTCCCGTGTCACTATTAGACAGAAGCACAGTAAACTAAACCTTAAAAAGGGCACAGTATACTCAAATCAAGGGGTGGCGTAAGCCATACAGAATTGGGCTAGGCTTATAATTGCCCCAGGGCAGATAGCCTAGTATGAACCTATGAACCTATAAGACCCCTTCGGTGTGGAACATGGAATTTTTAAGACTCAAAATGATGAACATTCCTTATAATGAGACACAGTTGAGAGGTCTGAACAGAAAATATGGGTAAGCAAGCTTAGTAATTTGTGTGCATTTTTTTGTAGAATTCTAAGTTGCATCTGTGACCAGAGGAGGTATTGCCAGCACAGGTTGCTGGAATTTTGTAAATAATTATATGTCATTTGTGAATATCAAACTAATCTATACAAGATGCTTGTGTTACAAATGTATTAGAACTGAATGTCATGTGTATATCAAACTGCTCTGTGTTGAAAGGTATTTGTAAAGTGCTTGTGCTTAAAATGTATCCACAGTATGCCCTAATGGAAGAGAATAGATATGTACATGCTCTGTTGTAACTGTTTAAATGTATATTTTAACAGAGGAAGCTGGAGGGTTAACCTCAGCTTAACAAACTTTAGAAAAATATTTGAAATGAAATTGCTTTATAGACTATAAAGATGCTTAGTGCAGCTAGAGACACAAAGTCTGTACTAGGAAGGTTTTTGTATTTTCTTTGGGGTGAACTAATTGCTACTTTGCAAGCATGAAAGAATGCAATTGTTTTATGACTTCTAGCACCCTCCAAGGATCTGACCAAAAGCCTTATAGGTTCATAGGATGACACTAGGCTATTGGCCCGGAGGCCCCTATAAGCCTAGCCAAGAATTTTGCCCATGGTCCCACAAAGTCAGCACCTGTTTCCCCTGTCCAGCAGGGACACAGGTGGGATTCCAAGGGTATATTTTCTGTTTCCCATCCAGTCATCAAGGTTCCTTTTAAAGATGGCTAGAAAGGTACTCTGCTTGACATGCAGAGGGAGTCTATTCCATAGATGGGGGAGTCTTTGGGACACAAATCTATCCTACCAACAAGTTTAAGGCAGACCCAAAAACTGAATATTATATTCAGAGGCAATAAATTAAGACATCACTATATGCAAATGGCTTACTAGTTTAACCAGCAGACCTTGAGAAATATTTTCATACTTTTTCAAGAGCTGTACAATTTTGTAAAATACTAAGTAAAAGACTGACCCTTGTATGAGTATTTTTACAGGTAGATGCTAAATACTGCCAGCTTCAGCAATGGGGTTTTTGCCTGGGAACTAGAAGTCAGATGACAAGAAGTGATGTCATTCTGCAAGCTATCCCAGCAGTAATATTTTAGATATTATTTTGAGAAGTCTCTTAGTGAGGCAGAACATTCTATATTCTGTCTTGGACCTGACAACAACAAGAAGAACCATTCACCACATCATCTGCCTTTCTCTATTATTAAGTTTTTAGGGTATAGTAATTCTCTTAGATACAGTCAGGAATATAGTGAAGCTTAGTTTAGATATTATTTTTCTTTATTTATCTTAGCCTGTCTGCAATGTTGTTTTAAATATTTCCTGTGATTTTGAACTCTGATGTCACTGTGAAGATATACTTAGTATTTTCTTGTTCTTTTATTATTTATTATTAAATATATTTAAACCTTTCATTGTGGCTGATCTGTATAGAGATATTTAAGTTTTGAGAGTACTTGCATATTTATTTGGTGACACTGTGTGGGCCACTCCTAATACTCTTACTCTTGGTCAAACTACCATTTGTATTAATATTAATATTACATAGTAAAATTGGTCACCCTTTGTTAAGGAAGTAGCTGTCGAGGAGTAACTGTTGGCATGGAAACTACTTATAGTCTGGGCAAAAGGGGTGCATATCTAGTAAACCTGTGCCAGCCTTTCCCAGGGTGTGTGTGTGTGTGTGTGTGTGTGTGTGTGTGTGTGTGTGTGTGTGTGTGTGTGTGTGTGTGTGTGTGTGTCTATGTGTGTGCAAATAAAACTTCAAAGAATGTGTGTGTCAGCTACTTGGGCAGTGTCACAAAGCACTAGTTGGACAGAAAGAGTGCTGGAGGTCTTGGCTTGGTCACTCAGCTCAGATCTCAACTCTATAGCTGCGCCAGTGGGAAGTCTTACTGGGGATCTGGAGAAAGATGTGAGAAACTGGCCCCAGATGGACTGTGGTCTCTGTTGGTCTCTGTGTGCTCTTATGAGAAATTGCACTTGATGCAGAGAGCTGCATCTGGAAATACTGTGTGTGTACCTGTTATCCTCCCAATGAATGTTTCCCTCCTTTACCAGTGGTAAGGATTGAGGCTCCTTCATTACTGGTCCACCGGTGGGTCGTCACAGCATCTACATTGGTTAAGGAATCAGGATTGTCACATATATTAAATTCAGTTTACCTGAAATAGTCTATAAAGTAGAGTGCCTGCAACAACTGAAATTCTGGCAAGACTTTCAGAATTAAAGCTGCAACCACACTCCTTGTTGCAATAAAACATAATTAAAAAAAATGACCAGAAAATAAGCCAAAAAGTGTGGAATATTTATTTCCATACAATGTACTCCAGTATGCTTTCATAGAATCAACTTTTTCACTGCCGTAGCTCCTCAGGGTTTGCATGCAAGTATTATAAAAAAAATATGAAACAGAATCAGGAACACTCTTCAGATCATGTATAGCTGAGAACTGTGTTTTGCATACTTGACCATATTACGTACTGCTGCTTTCTTTGATATTTAAACACTAATCACACATTCAGATTATAAAAACATGCAAGCACTTAAGTGCAATGGGAGCTTTAATATTCATTAAAATTGAATAAAAGACCATTGTTTAGCACTGTTGACATGCAATTAGAATTTTCACAGTCATATTATATTATAATCCCCCCCAGTGACTTACAGGTCATCTGCTTTTATTACAGTTTACTTATATAAGGGTAGAGGCCATTGTCTTGTAACTGCCAAGTTTTCACAACTGATTAAAACTAGTTACCTGTAGAAAACAAAACAAAACACCCCCTATTATAAGTAAACTGCAAGCTTTGCACACACACAGATGTGTAAGAAGATTCACCTGCATACTAAAGTCATATGATAAGAGAATGAAGTTGCAGCTGAAGTGGGCTGAACCTATCACTGTTCTTCCATCAGAAGCAACGGTTACATATGTTTACTCTGTCTATATTTTATCTACTCAACATGTTTTAATCTACTGTCTTCAATTGCAAAAATACAACTGTAAATCAATGGAAAAATGAAAAAAGGCATTACTGCAATACCACAATACCAGCATACCAGCAACAAAATACCAGGCACGGAATACAGTTTACAGCTATCAGAAAACATCTGTAATGCTATAGTTTTACATGAAAATGGATTAGCAAGCCAATCAAGAGAAAAAATACATGCTTCCAGTCTTGCTAAATTCAAAGGCAAAAGAACTATGAAGCAGAGTATTGAGAAAATGGCTGTGTGGAACTTAAAACTTGATGGCAGTAATTTTGAAACTGTTGGGAACTAAAAGGAAAGACTCCCTTGTTTTCACTGGGAACTAAAACAACACTGACACAATGGGATTTAATACATTTCGGAATGTGGGTGGGAATGTACATGGTGTACGAAAAGTGGGTGTTACTTTGGTGGTCCTGAATTTGTATCCAAATTTAAAATACTGGGATTGTCCCTTTAAGATGGTTTGTGGTATGTCAAAGTATTTAATGCCAAACTGCTGAGATCATTTTGTCAAGGAAAGCAACATTTCATGTTAAGAGAATTAATAAGTTTAGTTTCTCCTGGGTGGAGTCAGAACATAATGGATAGCAATTAGAAAAGCTTTAGCTTTAATATATGTTGTTTTATTTGGAAATTAAATAATGATCCATTATTATTAAAGTCATATTAGTCACATATATTGAGAATACTAATTTGTGATCACAGAATTTTGGGAGTAAGGATGTTTTCCTCTTACCTCAAGGATTCTTTGATCTAAATGTTAGTATACATAGAAAATTTGTGGTGTTTGTGGTATAACCCCCTACATGAAAGGTGGAGGAAGTTTTGCCCCATGCAAAACACGTTTGTTTTTTTTTTTCAGACTGCTTTTTGCCCATGCCTACTGGTCATTTAATCTCTCCCAAGTTGGACACAGCCCATTTTTCCCTTACCCAGGTATTTCACCCAGTATCAGGGTAAGACATCTCCATAATGGGTCATCATTCAGGCAAGCATGAGGGTAATGTTTGCCCTTGCTGACATCCTGGCAATAAGGGCATTTGTAAGGTCACTCCTGAGCAAGGAGTTATGTAATATGTACCCCCTTAAAGGTTTACAGTGCCTTCTCCATGTGAGTGCACATACTCACATTTTGAAGGTTACTGCCCATCAGTGGTTGATGAGCCTAACACCGACCCCGAGGCTGTGTATTTGCATCTCAGCCCTTCCCCCAAGATTCTTATACAGTATGCTGCTGGCTGTGCCCCATTGCACCCTCCCCCCTAGGATGGGTATGCCCATCCTAATTACAAACTCCATCCATTGCACAAGCTGCAGAATGATCCAGACTCACTTTTGCCATAATCAGGACTTTATCCCATAAACCATGAGAGCTAGAGCTTCATATTTTGTCTGAAAGCCAAACTTTTCTACTGTGCACTATTTTTCAAAATGCTTCCTGATGTGAACATTGTAACTTTGATTAGTTGCTATAAGAAGGGGTTATAGTAATTGCACAAGAAATGCGAGGCTGAAGGTCAAGGTTAAGTAGTTTGTAAAGTAAGTTGCAAAGAGAAGTGCTGCATATATTGTAATGGGGAGTATGTTAGTAAAGTTTTTATACTGGTTTTGTTTCCCATTGTCTATGCTCAGCTTGTTAATTTTATTTTCTATAACATTTGAAATACTAAGTTTGAGTGGAAGAGGTTTGTAGCATGACTTGTTTTTAAAATGAAGGACTCTACAGACTCCACACCTTAAACTTTATGATCTGAAGCCAGAAATACTGGTGGTAGACAGGACAACTAGATGAGGCACAAGTAAAGGGAAATAAAAAAGACCATAGAAAAAATAGGCAGAAAACATGGAGATTAAGCGAAGGATGACAGCACATAAGAAGCCTCAGTAGTTGTATGAAAAAAAGAGAAAGTGAGAGCAAGAAACAATTGTCTTACAGAATGCAGGCCTTGCTTATTTTTAAGAAAATACCTGAGTGGTTAGTTAGTTCAAGGAATGGAATGATACAAAAAAGAGAACAATACAAATTGAAGGAGATGGAAAGGTGAATAAGGTCTTGAGGGTGGGAAGACATAATTCAGGAGTTTTGGAAACACAGGGTTTGTTGGAAATGGGCAGCTACAGAGAAAAGTGTGGAATCTAGAGGTCACAGTCGACTTCCTAGAGAGCAGGAGCATACAGGAACAATTGAAGAGCTAGTAGGAAGTGGAGTGATAAAAGACCAATCGACAAAGGCAGAAGTAATCAAGAGAATAAGGGAAAAGGAATAACAGATAGGAAGGTAGACAGACAAAGCCAAGGGCTGAAGACAGGCAGCAGAAAAGCAGAGAGGGGGGAGTAGGAGTGGGTGGCAGATGATTGGAGGAGAGCTTGGGAGGAGAAGGAGATGAGCACAAGGATCATACTTAATCTCAATTTCCAGAGAAAGGCTTACTAAATGAGGGTCTGGAAAAGTATCTTATCATGGTTATGCTTTTAAAAATTAGATGGAAATGAGGTGAAAGAAAAAGTGAGAGTTACTATAAGAAGATAGAACTGGTAAGCAAAAGGGGAAGACAAAAATTAGTCAAGGAGATAGGAAGAGGGCAATAAAAAGAGACAATGACACTGAGAGAGAAAATAGTGAGGATGTGGAAGTTCGGCCAAGTGTAGTGTAAAAAGATAATGGCAGAACTAAGGGAATGAGCAAATGGGGTAGGTAAGAACGTTCAGAGGTAGTAATAGAAAAAAGTGTCAATTAGCAAGTGGGATGAGCAAAGTGGAGATAACAAGGGTAAAGGTGAAAAGAGGAAGGTAGGTGCAGATGTCTGAGTCAGATTGGTACTCAGCAACACCAGAAAACAAGACTGGAAACAATGCTGTCTGATAGTGAGGACAACATGGCTGGCTAACTAAAAATTTGGACAATAAGGTGTAATGGCCATGATGTATGCACAACATGCTCAAATTACTTGCATCATGTTGGAGGTGAAGAAGTGAAATAATAAAGTAATAGATAAGAGGTGATATGCTGCTGGCTTATCAACTTTATTACTGCAATGTTTAACAGTGTAGAAGGCCAGAGCACATGTTTAGCTTATATGCTGGTACTGTGTTAAGAAAACTGAGGTAATAATTAAAAAATGTACACTATCTTTTAATCTATATCCAGTTGTTCATAATGCTAAGGTAGACAATAGACATAATGTACATACAGTGTGCCAGGCAAAAATCTAACACATTTATAATCCAGTATCTAGAGCACACCTCTCAACAACTCAGTGCAAGAAATCTGAACAAAGTCTAGAATTATGGGGGGACAAAGGCCAAAAATAGGAACAGATTTTAAATATTGTTCTTACAAACTTAGAAAGATACTGAAACAACAGGATTTGCATTAACATACATTTTCTTAAGGGTATGAAGTCTGAAACTCAAAATATATGTCATTATTAAGTGACTTCAGTCTTCAGTGATTTGCCATAAAACCACAAATTTTATGAGGGACCGACCAAAAATATGAGGCAGAAATCTTGCCAGTTGAGATGTGAAAATCCCAGCCTTAGTATACTAGTAGTTTTGTGACTACTCTAGATCATAAATATCAGAGAATTCCTCTCCCACTGAGGAATCGTAATCTCTGAGATACTCTATAAACATAGCAGGGCTACATGAAGGGTGCTGGGAGGTCTTCTGTTTTGAAGTGTTAAAGGAATTTTTGAAGATTAGTGTATCATTGTTATATTGTAATTTTTTTTTTTTTTTGCTTTTGTGGCTTCACTTTTCAGTGCCATTCATAGGTGTGTCAGACATGTGATGGAAACATACAAATTCCTATGATACAGAAAGTTCAAACTACTGTTTTGTTTTTTGCATTATTTTTCATAGTGAGTTTACCTTGATAATAAGTATGAAGACATATACTTTTGATATTTTTGGCAGTTAGCATAGGGCATAAAGTGGTGATCTGTTAATGGGCTGCCTGCTTCCTATAGTCAAGGGTTTGTTTCCCTCCACCTCCACTGGCCTACTGTACGATTTTGCCCAAGTTTCTTAATCGGACAGTGCTGTATTTTTTCCCTTGAAAAGGTACACTTGTATCCACTGAGCCAACTTATTTAATAAATGAGAAAAATAAAGTATTTCAGTAGACTTTCAATTTACTGAAGTCAATAACACAGTAATGGTACTATAGGTTGCAATCAACTTCATTGATTACAGTGAGGTCAAGGTAACCCAGCTGAACTAATTTCTGCATTTAATGGAAATACTGAGGGCTGTATTATGCAAATGCCAGCAGGCCACTGACCTGTATGGAAGACATAAGCAGCCATGCACTCATGCAGCAGACCCACAGATGGAAGAAGACATGAATGCCAACAGGAAAGTACATACACTGTGATAACAGCAGGAAACAGAATGGAAGGAGGGTTATGTAAGACAAACACTGACTAAGCAGAATATCACAGACTGCATAAAAACAAACATAGACATTGATGATGATGATGATGACGATGTTACCTGCTCTGATTAGAGAAGCACTACATCAGGGCATACTGGATACCTTTAGCAAACAGTGCCTGCTAAATGGTCAAAGCTACTGTTTTGTGCCTCGGGCTTTTTTGCACTATTTAGAGAAAACAACTAACTAACAAATGTTATTTTTATTGTAAGAAGGAAGGCACCACACACTGCAAAGGGCATATAGTGACCTTTTAGTAACCTGAGAATAAGCCTGAATTATATAAGGAAAACCAGTTTCCCTAATAAAATCTGAAAGTTAAAACCTAACAATCCACAATGCCAAAAACTGATGCCTGAAACAGAAAAGGGAGAAAAATTAAACTGTAAGAATTTTTGCAAAGAGGGGAAAGAAATACCCTTAATGTTCAATGGGATGGGTAAGCCCTCCACACTTCCCAAATTTATATAAACCAATTCTATGGTCACACAAACACTAAGAATGGAGAAAACAAAGGACTCACTGCTGGAGCACAGCTAGAAACTCCACCATCAGTGATAGCCCATGGTAAACAGCCACTAGCATTTTGATCTTTTTGATGTTCAGGAAAGGATAACTTAATGATGTCTAGAGAAAAAAGGAAACTGCAAGAACATCTCCCACACTCCTGAGCAGCACAGATTGCACTGACCATACCTGATATGAAGGTGGTAGTGGCAAGCACTAGACAATCCACAGCCAGTGACATAATGGAGCATACTGCATAGATGCATCTCAAGCAGGCACACAGTGTATTTAGCACATTCCAAGGCACTACAGTGGAAATGGTTACTGCACTACAGGAGACAAGCAAGTGCCCAGCCATCACTGTGGAACAACAGTCCCTCAATAAAGGCATGTTCACAATCAAGAAACTGCATGACAATGTGATACTCGTCACAACAGGAAGCAACCTGCATGACCCAAAATATAACAGGTACTGGTCTGTAGGCACTTTCCAGTTGGTGACATCTATGCACTTCCAGCTGTGTATAATTCATGCATCTGTGGGTAATATGAATAGCTCCAGCAGTGTCAACACATGTGTATATTCATGGGGACTAGGACATTATAAAGTGCTAGGTGCTTCAGCAGATTTCTGACACACTGAATACTATCCTTACTCCCAGGCACATTATTCAAGACTTTGAGAGGGCCACCACAAATATGTCGCAGGGGAATTTTCTGAATGCTATAATGAAGGGGTGTCATTTCCACCTAGGAGATACTGTATGAAGGCAGACATGGACATCTGGCCTTCAACAGCAGTGTGGCAGTTACAGTACTCTAGTCCCATTAGTGTACAAGCTGAATGCAAGTGTATACTTTTCACGGCATGAAGTTCCTGTCAGTATGGATGGACTCCTGAACAATATGCTGGAGAACTGTGTGCCACTGGATGAATGAACTGAACAATAATGTGTATCTGGGAAATGTAGGCAAGTTCAGTATGAGAAGACAAAAAGTCAGCTGCATGCAGCCATCATACCCCCCAAATTATGAAAGCTATTCCAGGAGCAGAACCAAATGGAGAGTGGCACACCTGACTGGTACCTACTCTTGGGTACCCTGTACCTGTCTTCTATTGCAATGCAGACCTTTAGAGAAGTGAATCAGAACATCACCAATACTGTACATGTGGATGTCCAGAATTACCTCCTGTGAGAGTAAAGAACAGGTTAAAATGGATTTCTGTGAATTTTTCTGAAAATGTGAAATAAATGTTCTGCATTTCGGTGTATAGAGTGCACACAGCTAGAACTCATTAACAATGAATGCCAAGCTATATAGTTTTGCCAAGTTAGGTAACTAAGAGTCAGAAGTAAAATATTTTATCTTTTATAAACTATACAACTTTGTAAAATTATTATCTACAAGCAGGTCAAGACAAACTCTTGTATGCAGATGTGTCTTGTTAACATGATACGCAAAGACAAGCCAGGGATAAAGAGTTATTCTTCAGGAACAGAATGTTTAAAATATGGAAAACAAACTGTCAGCAGACCAGCTTCAAGGGAAAGACTTATTATTCTGGCAAATTCTCTAAATTGCTGATGCAGGCAGAAAAGACACTATAAAGATTGGGAGTTTGGGAGTTTTTCTTTTGTATTAGAGACTTTCATTATTCTATTCTTGCAGACCTAAAACTGTAAGCTGAAGTACGTTTTTGATATATATACCTTTCATTGTTAAGCTAGATGTAAACCTCGTGTGCAGTACGTGAATGTCGTAACAGCAGAACTGTCTCAGTGTCTTCATTGAGTAAAGGTACAGACTACCTGAATAGTGTAGTATAACTTTAGCACCTCCCTTTCTTACCAGGACTGCATTATTCCAAATGTCAAATAGAAAGAAATAGCTGCATTCTGGAGTGCACAGTTAAGTACACAACTTCAGACTTCCTGAATGCAGCAGCATTGGCTTTCAGGAATTGATATGCCTTCTTCTTCCTAAATGAAACATACACTGGTGGCATGTTTTTAAATATGCACTCATAGCTAATAATTTTGTCTATCATTTTTATTTTCATTTGATACTGCACTGCACATGCACATCATTTATTGAACCACGTGGTATGGATGCCGTGAGGCAGATATTGCCACTAGTGGACACTTGGTAGTTAACTGAATGGTCGCAGCTATGCTTCTGTTTGTAGTCTTGTGACAGTTATATTTTTCTTTGACAAACATCTCTTAACATAGCTAGAGTAACACTTACCATCTACTGTTTCCCCTTAAGATAAGGGGTGTCCACCAATGTTATTTATCCTTTGCATCTGTTGTCATGTTACATTTCTGCTATCTGAGTCTATCACATTCCTTTTTTCATTATAGACTGTGAAGTTTTTTTTTCTATGTAGGTATATGCAGCCTGATAGTTCTATTGATAGCCGATGTGCATTGCACATCGCATGATATAGGCTACTGCTCTGTTTACAGCCATTATGCATTGCACATTTCATTATGCAAGCTACTATCCTATCTACAGCCTTTATGCATTGCACAATGCAAGCTACTACTCTGTCAACAGATTTTGGGCATTGAATGTTGCATGATACAGCCTATTGCTTTATCTACCCTCAGCTTTTTCTAGGCTCAGTTAATTGTGAATTGCACAATGCAAAATACTGCTCTATTTATAGCCTTTGTGCATTGCACATTGCATGATACAAGTTACTTCTCTATCTCTAGCCTTTGGCACTGTGCACCATACAATGCACACTATGGTTATAACCTTTGTACATTCCACTTTACACAGCGCAACCTACTGAGCTATCTATAGCTAATATGCAATGTGTAATCCAAACTACTGCTCTATCTATTGCTTTTTTGCATTCTAAATTGCATGATATAAACTATTGCATGCATGAGCATGTGACTACATGCTGTTGATGAAATGCTCATTGATTAAATCAGCATACCCAGTGCACATGGTTAAGAATGCCTGTCTCCTGTACAGTAAAATCAGTTTCTTAAAAGTCAACTCGCACAGGTTTATTTCAGTGAATTCACCTTCGTGTATTCAAATAGTTACCTGATAGCTGGAAAATTGTTATTTAATGAACTGCAAGTTTTATAGGTCTTCCATAAGAGGAGTAATTAGTATTTGGGGAAATAGTTACTCAAGTAGCATTTGTAATTGCAGATGGATGAGGAGTGATGACACTCGATAACAATAAATCTAGTGACACTAAATATGTTGTCAGTTCTTCTGGGCACCCAACAGTTTAGACATGAATATCGACAACTCAGTAGACTCTGCAGACTTATCAGTGTCACTGACAATTTCTATTTGCCTCTCAGTATCTTTCAGGGTGTTTTTATTCATTTGGAGTCATCATCTCCAATTTTTTTTCTGCGTTTTTCCATTCGCATTTCCACTTCGTTACTTGGAATCTACAAAGCTCAGGTTACCAAAGTTTATTAAAGTGCTCATACCACATGAGATCATGGGGGGAAAAAAAACTTTTATCACAGCTATTCATGCTCTTGAACAATACTAACAAAGTTAATAATTAATAAAATATTTTTTTGCAGAAGGGCAAACCACCTGCTCAATAATACAGCAGCAAGCCTTCTCAAACTGGAATATTTATACTCTGAGGTCATTGCAGCTTGGATGAACAGAGATACAGGCAGTGTAAAGTTTGATTTGCTATTTCTCCAAGAGACCTTGAGATTACATAACCTGTAAAGAAGACACATATCAGTATCAGTATCACACTTGTTTACATCTCAGAACTAAACAATCCAAGTAATTCAGCACTTCATCCATTTTGCTTGAGCAGGTATGATAGAAGCACAGGTGATTCAATCAAAGAAATTTAAGCCCTTGAGAAGACATGACCTTGGCTGCTCATGCTTCAGCAGAGCTGTTATTTGTTGCTTCATTTTATGGCCACCTTGCAAATTATAATAAGCTTAGGTTTGTCATTCACAATACAAATTTTGTTTTGATTGATTCCACTTCAGTTTCAATAGTACCCGAATTTTATTCACAGGAATTAACAATGAAATATGCATAGGAGATCTGTTTTTGTCTATGATCCATTAGTAACCATACAGACTGTGAAGGCTGCCAGCTCCACTAGCTAGAATTTTGTAAATAATCCTACGTCATTTGTAAACATTAATGTGATCCATAGGCTTGTCTTACAAATTTAAATAAAGTGTATGGTATGTACTGAGCTTCAAGAATGTAACCACAGTGTACCCTACTGGGAAAGAACAGAAATGGATGTAAACTATATGCCTGTGCAGATGTATGTTTTGATAGTAGTAGCTGGAACATACAGAGTTAACTTGCAAACCCTCAAGAAAATAAGCTGAAATTGTTTATGATTGTGTTATCTCTAAGTTTCAGCAAGAAGACAGAATGTCTACAGGTAGAGTTTCTTTCTATTGTCTTAATGCGAAATAGTTACTAAGTTTAAAATTTAAAAGTGTTAATTGTTTTACAACTTCCTGTTCTAGCTAAACATCTGAGAGATAAGCATTTTTCACAGAGAAATGTTAAATTCTGTTGATATCTGTTTAGCCTGGGAAATAGAGGCAGGTGTCAAATAGTGATGTCATTTAGCTAACCCAGCAGTAACGTGTAGTATTAATTTAAGAACTATCTCAGGGAGAAAGTCTGTGCATTTTGTATCTTGTCTTGGATCTGACAAAATTCTCTCATCAACACTTCTTGCATTGCTCTGTAAGTAAGACTTAGATCATAGTATTTCTCTTAGAGATAGATCGGAAAATATAGCAAGATCAGTTTAGATGTTTTCTGTATTTATATTAGACTGTCCTTCAATGTTGTTTTAAAATATTTCCTGTGATTCTGAACTCTGCTGTCACTGTGTTGAGTTATTGAGTGTTGTCTTGTGCTTTTATTATTTATTATTAAATATATTTAAAACTTTTAATTGTGGCTGGTTTGTTTAGAGATATTTAAGCTCTTAGCATACTTGCTTATGTATTTGGGGACACTGTACAGGCCACTCGAATAGCATTAGTTTGGTCACACTTATTATTTGGATAATAGTAACATTGTACAGTAGAATTGGTCACCCTTTTTGGAAGGCCTTATAGTAGCAGATAAAGAGCTGGTTGGTGGCAGTGATTACTACCTTATAGTCTGGGCAGAAGGGGGCATAGCTAGTAAAAATGTGCTAGCCTTCCCCAGGAGTGTTTGTGTGTTTGGATATAAATCTAATCTCAAAGTGTGTGTGTGTGTGTGTGTGTGTGTGTGTGTGTCTGTCAGCTAATTGGGCAGGGACACAAAGCAATGGTTGGAGACAGAAGGTGCTGGTGATTTTGGCTTGACCACTCAGCTGAGATCTTAACCCTATAGCTGTGCCAGTGGGGAGTCTTATTGGGGATCTAGAGAGAGAGGGAGAAACCATCCCCTGACTGACTGTGATCTCTGTGTGCTCTTAAGGGAAATTGTACTTTACTGTGTGTGTACTTGTTTTCCTCCCAATGTGCACATCCCTTACTGGTGTTAGTGGTGAGGATTGAGGCTCCTTGATTACTGGGCCAGTGCAGGGGCATCACACAGGCCACAGGTCCAGTGCCTTGCAGTCAAGTATTTATATATTCAAAAAAAAAACAATATAATATTTAATTTAAATATCTCTGTGAGTTCCTCATTAAGTGTTTAATTGTTTGGAAAGTTACCTTTAGAATGTACATTATTGGAACTCAAAGTCATTTGCTGGAACCTACCATAACAGTAGATGTTTGAATGATCATTGCTGCAGTAGCCATAGCTATATGACTTATATCCTTCCAAGGATAGCATATCCAACCAGCTTAAAAAGCTTCAGGGCACTTTCCATGTGCCCAAACCATCAGGCAACCATATCCAACCAGCTTAAAAAGCTTCAGGGCACTTTCCATGTGCCCAAACCATCAGGCAAACTCAAGCTGAGCTGACTAAAAGACATTTCTGGGCATGAAAACCTTCAGAGCTTTCCTGCCAGCATACAGAGGGAGGCTGAGCCCTGAAAAGATACAACAAAAGATAAATGTTCACACTACGGCATAAAAACACACTAAATATCAAAAGGAATGGATGGAGGGTGTAGCTATTGCAGTAGTGATCATTTGAACATCTACTATTATGGTAAGTTTTACTTACACAGCTGTTCAGTGTTCATCATAGTGATCACTGCTGCAGTAGTCTTAGCTATATAGGTAGAATAGCTTAGTTTATTACATTTGAGAGGTGGAAGGAAAGAGTCCAGGAGCCCTTGGAGAATGTTCCTAGCAAAACTTCATCTGGACTTATAGAAGGAATCAAGCTTATAGTGCTTTGTAAAAGTATGCACAGATGACCAAGAAGAAGCTTGTTGAATACTTGTAGAATCCACCCCTTTCCAAAAACCCTTAGATGAAGTGAAGGCCCTGGTAGAGTGGGCCTTGACCCTGCCTGGAATAGTTTTGTTATGGTGTGTATAAAAAAAGTCAATAGCCTTAGAGGACCATTTGGAAGTAGTCTGTTCTGGCACACTGCCCTCCTTACCTTCGTAAGAAATAAACAATTGATCCAAAGATCTAAAAGACTTAATTCTGTCAAGACAGAAAATGAGCTCTGTAGACATCCAGTGTATAAAGTATCCATTCTTCCTCACTTTTAGATTCAAAAATGAAAATGGGGAGATGGATAGTTTGGCTTAATATGGACTCTGCCACCACTTTAGACATAAAAGAAGGAATATTTCTCAAAGAAATCCTGTCTCTATAGAAATTGAGATAGGGTTGACTCACCATAAGAGCTTGCAACTCAGATACCCTTCTTGTACAGGACAAAACAATCAGTAAAACTGTTTTACATGTTAAGAACCTCAAGTCAGCTAGATTAACTGGTTCAACTGGAACAAGTGTTAGTTTCTGTGACACAAAATTAAGATCCTAAGGAGGGGCCACCGATTTTCTTAGAGGGCTCTTACACAAACCCCCTTTTAAGAACATTTTATACAATATTGCATTGAAAGAGGAGGATCCATGGGCAGACATGCTGAAATGGTTGATAAATGAACACTGAGACAGGAATAAGAAACGCCATAGTATAGTACTTCATACAGATATTGTAGAACCAGAGAACAACTAGCCCTGAATGAGTGCTGGTTATGTTATTGGCACCAACAAAAAAAAAATTCCATTTGCTCATATATGATTTTTTAGTAGCAGACTTGCTTGCCTCCATTAGTACCTGCTGCATGTCCTCATTAAACAGGTACCTAGAAGGAATTAAGACATTATCATTCAGACAGTCATTTAAAGTTGATTGCTGTTATGGTGTCCCAAACACCCCTGTACTTGTGTGAGTAGATCCAGTCTGTGAAGAAACTTGTGATAATTGCCTCTGGCAATTTCCATAAGAAGGGAGAATCATGGCTGCCTGGCCAGAAAGGAGTCACAACAATGAGCCTGGGGGATTCCTTCTGAATCTTTATAAGTACCCTGGATATTACTGGAAAGGGTGGAAAAGCACACAGGAACATTTGTCCAAGGAAATGTATAGGCATCAGTCTTCTAGGTCTTCTTGTATGGGGTTCTCAAAAAGAATTCTCCCAGCTGATTTTTTATAAAGGAGGCAACTATATCTACTTGTGGAACTCCACACAGATGGATCAAATCTTAGAAGACCCCCCAATATAGTTTCCATTCATAAGGGTCTGCCCTGGCCCTGCTCAGTTTGTCTGCCACACTGTTTTGCTCTGATTGAATGTAGGATGCCTGTGAAGTGAGATTGTAAAGCTATATCCCAAGCTAATGTGGCTAGTCATCAAAGGGGGTATGTTCTCCCTTGCTTGTTGATGTACCACATGGCCGTGGTGTTGTCTGTAACTACTTGAAGAAGTCCCACGGACCAAAGATGATTAAGGGAGATGAATGCATTGATCAGGGCAAGCATCTCCTAGATATTTATGTGCTTGCATCTGTCCTTGGTATCTCACACCCCCTGCACTTTTCTGTCTCTTGAAACTGCAACCCAAGCAAAGTCCAAAATATCTGTGGTGTGTGATTGCTTTAAAGTATGGAAAGAGAAAGAGAGACCTGAATTTAAGGATATATGTTGTCTTCACAAAATATTTCTCTTCTGACAAACCCCAGCACTGGGATTTGAAAATATAAAGGGGGGGTTATGCTGGGACCAATGACATTTCAGATACCAATGTATCTTTCTCATGTGGAGTCCTGCCAGAAGTATCACGAAAATCATAGATGCCATGTGATACAAAGTCCTGCAGTATTCTATTGAAATGACTGAAATCTGAGTGAAAAACCTTAGAAAAAGACCTAGATAAAGATCTATTTCTTCCTGTGGAAGAAAAGCTCTTTGAAATGAGGTGTCGTTAAGATTCCGGGAACACAATCCTGTGTGAAGAAGTCAAGCAAAGTCAAGAAAGACTTTTGAATGTTCTCTTGTCATTCCATCTTGTTTAAGAGATATCTCACCCAAAAGAGAGATTGCTAACACTTAAAAAAAGACTATAGAAAGATAAGCAAGTCATCTAAATATGGAGAGTGTGGATAATCCTGTAGCCTACAATGAGCTATAACTGGAGATAGTCACTTTGTGAACACTCTTGGTGCAGTGTATAGTCCAAAAGTTAAGGCCGAGAACTGAGAATTAGATCCAGACACAAAGTCTGGATGAACAGAACTGTGATAATAAGCATATTTTAAGCCTAGTGCTGCCTGGAAACTAGAAAGAGGAAGAACAGGTAACGGGTTGTGAAATGATATCATTTTGAATATGGGCACTATTACAAACAAGTTTAGGAGAGAAATATCCAGAACTAGTCTCCAAGAATTTTTTTTTTTGGTTCTTGGAACATCCTTGAAAAAAACCCTTCCCCACCTGGTAAGGGGGAACTGCTTCTATGACTTCTTAGAGAGCATGTGATGAAGAACAGGTGGAAATAAGAGAGTCTGATCTGGAGGATGAGGAATGACCCCTGGAAAGGAAGAATTTCCTCTCACTGCCATCTGCAACCTTGATGAATTATTTTCAGAACCCATTTGTCTGAAACTATCTGTTGCCAAAGAGGAAAATGGAGATTCATACTTTCTGAAGGATAAAAGAGGCCAGGGTGGGAGGGGTTTACAAGGTCTTTTGAACAGTCAGTCATTCAGACTTGTTGGATTAGCCTTGGTTTTGGAAGACTCAAGACTTCTTTTTGGAACTCCCTTGTCAATTCTTTTTAAACATCTGTTTACTTGTATTTTGCTGAGACTGTTTATTGTGTTTTTTAGCAAAACTGGATGAGGAGATAGAAAATCCCTTGAAAAATTTAGAAACAGTGACTGAAAAATCTTATATATTACCTAGATCAGCTTGCCACTTTCATCACACTTTTTGATCTCCGCTGCAGGAGAGGCGCCAAACACTAAATTTGTATCCAAGAGAAAATTTAAAATGTCATCTTCACAAAAAGAGGACTCCCTCTTTCTTTTACCAGAAACTACTTTACAGGAAGTACCAATAGCCTGAATTAAATCCTGTGCCAAATTCAGTAAACTAGTTCTATCCAAAGAACTTTGAAGAGGAATAGATACATACTTGGTTTTCTGTTTCATTTTGATAAAATTATTGGGCCAACAGTAATACTAATTGCAAAATCAGCTTCCCTATTGATGGACACATCATTCTGACACAACAGGGAAACCTTCCCTGTTCCCTCTCCCAGGACTGACAAAAGTTGTTCTCCATCGCCCACTGTGGGGACCCAAATAGATGCAGAGGATGTGGTTAACCAGTGGTCCGTAGTACCTTGTAGGTGTTACACTAGAGGGTTCTGGGTAAAAGATGAGTGGTCTGAGGTACAAGAAATTGCCACAGCAGTCACCCACCTGTGGCTGAGGCAAATTGCTAGCTTGCTGTGGTGGCAAAGCCTGTTTGCTTAACTTTTTCTTTTTGTGGCCATGGGACTCGTAGTCTATTCCACGGTCAGGCTGAAAATGATGACTCTTTCCTGAGAAAGACAAGCAGCAATTGCCGGTAAACACTACCAGTCCAGAAAAGTTACTTTTTTTGCAGTAAGCACAGTAAAAAGTACTTTACAACACTACTGGTGTCACAAAAGTAAAATGAATGCAATTTCTCCACAGAAAAAATGTTTTCAGTTACTTACAACACTTTTAAATAGACAGATAAAATGAGCACTCTGTTTAAACACATGTTAAAACACAACTATTTAAAATAACTTTGCTGTAGAGGAAAGTAATAAAACAAACACAATTAAGAAATTGTAGTTTTTTTCCCTCCCAAGGGGAACCTATCTGCCCGGCAAGGGAGAGTACAAGTCAACTGCCAATCCTCAAAAGTCTCAGAGGAGTGTACTTTTCAGTGGCAGTAAAGCTCTGAAGGGCTTCACAACCAGACTTGCATTTTAGTCAGCTCAGTTTGAGCTGCCTGATAATTTTGGTGCATGGAAGGTGCTCTGAAGCTCTGCAAGCTGGCTGGCTGTTATATTCTCGGCAGGATATAATTCATGCTGTTATATTCTCGGCAGGATATAATTCATGTAACTCAGGCTACTGAAGCAGCGATCAGTATGATGATCATCATTGACAAGGCACAATCAAGAATACTATGTCTTGCAAAGTTAGTTTTCAGAACATTAATAAAACCTTCACTTAAAGAATCAGTTGGTTTCACAACTTTTTGAATCTTTGAATAATAATACATATTAGGCTGATATTTTCCTAATCTTGTATGCGATCTCTACCAACTTTGGACTGTGGCCTTTCTAGAACCAAAGCAGACATTATTGGCTCTCTCAGATTATTTCTTCAATACAGATTTCATGCATCACCCAGCAGCATTACTTGTTGAGCTTGGCTAAAATAACATGCTACTTTCCTTATATGCACTTGAGTACTCCCAAATTTGGCTCATACAGTGTTTCAGTATTTTCTCATCTAATTTGGATCTATTTATTTGCTAATTGCCACATTTTAGAACACATCTGAGGACCTATTTTCTTATTGCCGTTTTTCTACTCTGCCCCACCCTTCATGGAAATTTCAGTGTGCATTCATATCTCTGGATCTGTGTCAGAACTTCTATGAAATTTTTCTGAGCTTAATTTATATTATTGGCAGCTGTTGAATAACCTAGTTAACTTTCTTCCTATGTTCTAATAGGTCATCTTTTTACCTATATAAATACGAATGAATCAGCTTATCTACTGAAAGACAAATACATTTCTCTCTAGCACGTTTCAAATACTCAGTCTATTGCTGATGAAACTCAAATTTTGTTCTTTATAAATACTCACCATCAATGGGGAAACAGTGGAAAGAGTGAGAAGCACAATGTTTCTGGGAGTGCACATTGATTAGGACTTGTCTTGGAACACCAGTACAAATGCCATAGTCAAGAAAGCACACCAGAGATTCCTCTTTTTTAAGAAGGCTGAGGAGAGCAAATCTCCCATTGACTGTCCCCACTACTTTCTACAGAGGTACTATAGAAAGCATCCTGCTGAACAACCTTGTAGTATGGTATGGAAACTGCTCTACCTCTGAGCGCAAATCCCTCCAGAGAGAAGTGAAGACAGCCGAGAGGATCATTAGGACCATCTTACCATCTATCCATGACTTGTACTTATCCAGACATCTCAACAGGGTCAGAGGAATAATTAAAGACTGCACTCACCCTGCTTACAGACTGTTCCTGTATCTATCATTCGGAAAGCGCTTCTGAAGTATACATTGCAGAACTACGAGATTCAGGAACTCTTCTTCCCTAATGTCATCAGACTGCTGAACTCTAGTAACCACTACACTCCATGATGGCCATCTGGGTCAGTCGAAACTGTAGAAGCTTGTTTCAAATTGTGCATTAACCTGGTTACCAGTCTCATGTAATACTTAGTGCAATATCCACCATGACTGTTAACTTATAGGCCATCTAGGGTAGTAGCAATGCAGTAAAATATCTCTTCTTTCAGTGTAATACATGATGCAAATTTGTAAATTAACTGTAGTGCAGTACTCTAAGGTCCATAGTGCAATACTCTAATATTTACACTGCAATACTCAAATGTCTCTTCTGTGCAAGCATCAGTGCAGTATGTTAATCAAGTACCTGTGTAATACTAAAGTATCATGCAAGTAAGTGTTCACTTCGAAAAGTATTAAAATGTGTTTCTAATTATGTGCAATATTAGTCTGTGGTGGTGGTGCTGCGGTAGCGTTGTCGCCTCACAGTAAGACGTTGTCCTGTTCGATTTCTCAACTAAAGCGTCTTCTGTGTGGAGACATGCGTGAATGGGTGTACCTTCGTTGAAGGTTATGTGTCAGAGCTGGCAACTCAGTATGTAAAAATCTACTGCCAATCATTAGCGGACCGGAGTTCTGCTGTGGTGACCCCTAACCGGGAAAAGCCGAAAGATACAACAACAAAAAATTAGTCTGTCTACCTGCATGCCCATGATGTAATAGCTAGGTGTTATATATGTAAATGTCTGTGAAAATAGTCTACATAAGCCCCTAAGGCTAAACACCTTGACCAATACACTAATCATAGGTGACTCAATAGTGTGGCACACAGATGTCCCACTCACTAGGTTGAATAAGGAGAAGGTAACAGTCAGCTGTCTATCAGGTGCTAGAATCCAACACAACACACACACACACACAGGTCACTCCACAACAAGTACAAGTATAACTCTGTCATTGTCCATATGGGTGTGAATGACCTGAGATGCACCTCCCTGGACTATATGAAAAGAGACATAGTGGAGAACTTGGATTATGTGGCCCAGACAGGTATCTCACTAGCCTTTACCAGTATCCTACCATCACCCTGAATGATACCGCACTACAAATAAAAATAGATTGACTTCAACAATTGGCTAAGTTTCTGGTGTCATTCTAAGGGGATCCAGTATCTGCCTGCCTGGGATGACATGATCGACAGACCTCAATGCTTTGCCAGAGAAGGCCTGCATCTGTCACCCCTGGGTTTCTGGGTACTGGCTAAGGCTCTTGCCACCCCTATAGTGCCTTTTTTAGGTGGTGTTCCAAAGACCAAATTACCACTGTAACAGCTATAAATAAATGCAATCTGAGGGTCATGCTGCTCAACGCTAGAAGTCTAAATCTCAAGATACACTCACTCAAAGCACTCCACAAAATAGAGAACATCGACATTTGTGCTGTAACGGAGACCTGGTTTAAAGCAGCAGAAAGCACCCCTGCACTACCAGGCTATAACTCATTCCACACCTTTCGGCCCCAAAACATGGACTGAAGCTCCAAAGGCAGTGGTGTCTCCATATTCATAAAGGATATGCACACCTCCAGACTAGTAGCCCAGCATAACGCATCTGAGATTGGTTAAGATGGTTAAGATGATGATCCAGGTCATAGCATGCTACAGGTCCACAGCCATGTCCCTAGACACTCATTCCATGTTCTTAAGCACCCTGGAATCTATCAAGTTCCAACCCAACACTCTCTTACTAGGAGACTTCAACTACTCCTCTATCAACAGGGAAAACTACTCAAGCACAAATACACTGGTCTAACACTTCCTGGAATTCATCAATTCCAATGCCCTGGACCAGCTCATTCTGACCCCCAAGCAACATCCTTGACCTGGTTATTACTAACATGGGTGACCGTTGTTCTACACCAATAGTCAATTCCTCCCTGGTCAGATCCGACCATAAACTAATCACTATAGAAATCCACATCTCACCCACACACCCTCCACAAAGGTAGCCACCTGGAAAAACTTCTTCAAAGCTGATTTTGGACTCCTAAAAACAGAGATGGCTAACTTCACGCCACCCATGCCAATGGAAAATAGCTGCATGACTGCTGAATCATACACCAGTGCACTGTACGGACATGTACAAAAATGCATGGAATTAGCCATACCCAACAGAGCCAAGACACTCTCCTCCAAAAAAAGGAATTCAATCTGGTGGTCTCCTGCCATTAATAAACTGTACAACAGAAGGAAGAAAATGTTGCAGAAAAAGGTGAAGTCACAAGACTGGAAAGCCTCAACAAAAAGTTAAGATCCCTCATCAAATCTTCCAAAGCTAGCTATGAAGGCAGAATTGAGGCATTCACTAAAACAGTCACAAAGCCTTCTATAGCTATATCAGGAACCGCCACAGCAATACCCAGATTTGCTCTGAGATACTGAACAATGGTATCTCCTATATTCAGCCAACAGATATTGCTAACATACTGACTGACAGATTCAGTGCCAACCTAACCCCTCTCTCCAACCCAAAGGACCAATCACAATACCGAAAGAATGCCAGGCACCAAGCATTATTGCAGCACAGGTTAAAGCTGCATTGTCCAAGGCCAAGAATACAGCTTCCATGTGACCAGATAACATCCCTGGCTGTGTTCTACATGAACTACAAAGCAAACTGGCACCACATCTGTGTGCCCTGTTTAGTCACAGCCTCACCTCAGGTTTTGTCCCTACCAAATGGTGGACTGCTACAGTCATCCCTCTCCATAAAGGTGGAGCGACTACAGACCCTAGGAATTATCACCCCATTAACCTGACGAGTCTGATATGTAAAGCTATGGAGTGCAGCATCATGGACCTGACAAAGATGTAGGAAATCTCCAAATTCTAGACCCCATGCAATTTGGCTTTGTGAAAGGGAGATCATGCTCGCTCAACCTGGTTGAATTCTTTGAGTCAGTCACCAGGGCTGTGGATGAAGGTAAGGCAGTCTATACAGCCTACCTTGATCTGGCCAAGGCCTCTGATACCATTCCTCACTCAGGAATTATTGATAAACTCACCAAACTAGGCATCAATTCCTAAATCACTTGGTGGGTTGCAAATTGGCTCACAGATAGAACACACAGTGTGAAAGTAGCAGACTCCAAGTCAGACTGCCAACCAGTCACGAGTGGAGTCCCACAGGGGTTGGTCCTGGGTCCTCTCCTGCTTAGCAGCTAGTTCTCAGAAGTCCAGGCCAACACAAAGGGACTCTGGCTGACTAAGTTCACAGATGACTGCAAGCTGGGAGCCATTATTAACTCCCCAAGTGATGCAGACATCCTACAGAAAGGCCTCACTGAGAACAATGACTGCCGTCAAAACCATGTGGCCTTAAGCTTAATGCCAAAAAATATGTTGTCATCCTCTTTGGTAAAAACTAATTTCCCACTAATTACCACATTGATGGGAGCCCACTGAACATTGAAGGTGTTATAAGAGATCTGGGGAAGCAGGTTGACAGCAGCCTCTCCTTCAACCACCACATTGCCACTGTAGTCAGAAAGTCCTTCTATGTGGCACATCTCATTACCAAGGGTTTTGCATCCAGGAAGAAAGAGGTCATCATCTCTCTCTCTCTCTACTCTTCCCTCATTAGGCCAATCATTGAGTATAAAGCCCCATTTGGCATGTACCTCACTAGACACCTGCAACAGCTGAAGAGGCCACAGAAGTACCTCACAAACAGGATCATAGTCATTAAACACATGTCTTACATGGACAGACTCAAAAGACTCCAGCTATTCTCTGTCTCATCACCTACTTAGAGGTGATCACTGCGTGACTTACAAAGCCATGTCTGACCCAGCTCTGTTAGAATTGCTGCATCTAATGAAATCCCAATCCCTCCACTCCACACACTCCAGAGAGCTCAACCTCATTAGCACAATCAATAAAACATGCTGGAGGGACAGGTTCCTCTCCCAGAGACTGCCCATGCTCTGGAATAGACTTCCCATACATGTCAAGCAGAACACCTCGCTGACCCTTTTCAAGAGAAATCTTGATGAGTGGATGGGTAATAGAAAGTTCACCCCAGGATCACTCCAGTGGATCTGCTTGATAGAGGCACTGGGAACTAATGTTGGGTGGCACAATGCCAGGGCACTTCTATGGGCTAGGCATGTAAATGCTCCAGGGCCATTAGCCTAGTACACACCTATGAACCTATGTTGTGCGCACACTGAGTCTGGAGACATTGAATTTTGTTCAGTTTTTGCACTTGTGTGATTTCTGAATGACAAATAAAGTTTATCTTGACTATGACTTACTGAACCACATCCTTGTAGTCTTTGTGATAACGTCTGTAAGTTCTTGACATGCTCACCAACTACCTTACAAATAACTAGTAAATCATCTATGTACACAACCATATTTTAATCTTTAAAATATATTTCATAATTCATTTGAAAATGGGAGGTACAGAGCTCACTACACATTCTAATCAGTTATGCAAAGCTAGGCCTCTGCATTCTTTGTTACATATATTCCTAACCACATTCCCACCCATTGCGGTCCTATATCACATTATTTCACTTCCTTAATAAATCGTTCCTCCTTATCTGCTCACACTTGAGTAAATAAATATCCTGTCTTACAACTTGTATAACATGTTTGCTTTTTCTAGATGTATTGTCTTACATATGCATATAAATGTAGTACTATTTAAAGCTGACACTGAAGAAATGGATTTGCTCACATGTAACTAACTATACTTCTGACATTGGCAAAATGTATTTGATTGTGTTTCCTTTGCAGACTCTCACCTGTAAGTAATACTTGTCAGGCATTACCTGGTGGATTATATATTGCATGTTTAATCTGTCACTGGCCTTTGGCTCGGGTCATGACTGAAAACATCCAATGACTAACTGTGAACAAGCGAGAGACAGACAGATTAAAATAATTTAATGTATAGATAATATATGTGATCAATATTGCCTTCAGACTCCTATAGAAAAATGTTTCTGTCAATACTGAGTAAAATGCTAACTGTATTAGGGATTGACATAATGGTTAAGGTGTTTATTTCACAAACACAAAGTACAGGGTTTGAGTCTCACCTTTGAATGGAAATTGGCTAGCCTTAAAATGGACAGCAAGGGCAGCTAGCCTAGTACTTACCTATGAAACTATAATAGCTTTGTACTGAAAAAGAACAACATATTAGTGAAATATGTGCCTCAGTGTTGCAATTTAAAAACAGAACATAATCACAGAGTAAAAGTGCTGTAAAAACCTAAGTATTTATAAGCATGTCCACATCAATCACCATTTTGTACTTACAAATCTGGAGCCAGTATCTCACGGTTGACATTTGTGTTTATATTCAGATCTTGTTTCAGTTGGAGATTTCATTTCACCTAACTTTAATAAGCCTGCTTTGTCATATCAGAATATTGATCCCAGTATTTCAGTCCCCTTGCAAATGCATGCAGATTGCATTTATTTTTATTATTATTTCATATTCATTAACCAGTACGTGAATGCATCTAATTAGGAGCTTTTTTTCCACTGAGGACTCAGACCAAAAAAGTAAAGCATATATGAGCAAATATAAGGAGCAGCTCAGACAAACCAATTAAACTAACATGTTTTTGGGAGGAAGCCGGGCTACATAGAAAAGTGCATGTATGCAGGGAGAACATGAAGTTTTGCACAGGTAGAAGGGGAGATCATAATCAAATCCTGGTTCCTTGAGCAATAAGGCAGACACCTACCCAGTGAGCTGCTTTGCTATCCAGTGTGCACTGCTGAGGCATTTCTACACTGTAGAATGACAGAAGGAGGGAGGGAGTGAGAGAGAGTGAGAAAGAAAGAGACTTATTAGACAGAATAGTAAGAGAGCATTTTTACTTTGAAGGAGTAATAATTCATTGAAGGCATGCTGTACATGAGGCTTCAGTGTTTAAATTTGGAAAAGCTTTGCTTGAAAAATTAAAATTAGAAAAAAAGTTAAGAAATAATGTATATGCATCATTGTACTGTATACTTTTCCAATCTTTTTCCACTCCTAAAGCAATCAAATAGAGCAAAACAATCTGGTGGCATTAATGAAATCATCATACACTGATGAAAAATCCAGCCATGTCTAAACAGTGAATCCAAGTTAATATAATTTTAATACAGTGATCACCAGATAATATTCATTAGTGCAAATGATAAAAATAAAAAGTTCCACTGAAAATCTAAAATGATTACAATGATCACCAGATAATATTCACTAGTGCAAATGATAAAAATAAAAAGTTCCACTGAAAATCTAAAATGATTTTAATAAATGTTTTCTTCTAATAAACATTTAATGTTAATGTGCTCACTTCTGGCTGCCATTCAAGCAACTAGTAAAAGGAACTAGGCTTGAAACCACATATAATGATGAAAACGCTCCAGTGGTTGCAACTAGTGACCTCTCGATGACTACTACCGTAACACACATAACTTTTTAAAAAATTCTTGCCATGACTCATTTTACTGTGAATAGTTCTCTAAAATGAGTTGCACTTTATTTAAACACTAGTACAATTCAGCTCTGCAATAATAAACACACACCACAAGTATAATATGGAAATATAAAATACAGTATTCACAAAAACATAGAAATGAAATGAAAAGTTTAATCATTTTATAAAGACTTCATCAGAACTTATTCAAAACTGCTACCTCACAATTTAAATATAAAACAAAGAGTACAGCACAATACCTGTTCGACCGATTAATATAAATGTTAAATCCAATTTAATATAATTTCAATACACTGATCATAGATAAAATATTTTACTGCAAATGATAAAATAAGAAATTATACTGAAAAATCCAAAATTATTCTAATAAATGTTTTCTTCTAATAAACTTTTAATGTTACTGCGGTCATTGGGCCCTGGAAGAAGATTAGAATTTAACATAACTTGTCTTTTTTTCCTAAAAGCATTGTTGAAATCACCACCTCTTTGATAAAATGGCTAACTCACTGCTTTGGTTCTTATTTGACTTATTTTCCTGCAAAAGAAACACAATTAAATACATTTCTGCCAAGGTCAGAGTTTATATGAGAAGAAATAGGTTTCCAAACCATATTTAATGATGGAAACTCTCCAATGGCTGCAACCAGTGACCTAACAATAGGTAGTACTGTCTTAAAATGCAGACATCTTTATTAAAAATACTGACCATGAGCCATTTTCCTGTGAACAGTTCTCTTACATCATGCCAAAATTCCATAAACTAGAAACATGCACATAATGGTACCGAACAGGGCCATGTGAATTCATATCAACCCAGGCTGGAAAGACAGGATAATCTGACAGAATCTCTGGGTAGGTAGGAGTAGATCATACAAGACTGCACTAGGAAGAGCAAAAGCCTAAATGTAGTACTAAGCAAAAAGTGTTTGGATAAGGTCATACAGTAGTGTGGTTAAGCTCATGAACTAGAGTAAATGGCTAATACATCAAGATAAAAGCATGAGACTGTAGAGGATTGGATTATAAGCAACCCGAAGAAAAGGTAATATGGTGCAGGTGAGGAAATGGCAGAGAACTAAGGCAGCCACTAAAATGTAGGACACGTTTAGGGGTAGCATGGGGGCAATGAAAATAGGACTGAGAAAAAGAGGAAAGGGAGAAGAGAAAAGCAAGCAGAAATCTTTATGGCTAAGTAAAGTGGTAAAGACATCAATATAAACCTGTAAAATATGCTATGATGAAAGGAGGAAGGATGAGGAAAAAAAGTAAGTAAATACAGGCTGGGGGTGACTAAGAATATCATAACAGCTAAAGTCAGGGCAGAAAATGAATTAACAGTAGGGTAAAGCAAGGGGGAAGATCATTTGTTCCAGTACACAGCAAAGAGAAAAAAGGTAATATTCATCTGGTGATATTAAATAGAGGGAGAAATGTAACAAATTAGACAATGCAAGTATGACAACTTTTTTTCCTCTCCATCATCCCAGAGGAGTCACAGTAAAGATAGATCCCCACTGTGGGAGGAGAAGAGGAAGTACTCAGTGAAGCATGGAAATATGGCAGAGCACAAAGTAGACAGGATGATGATTAATAATACCCAGTGGATTAGTTGCCTCCAAAAATATTGACATCTAGCTGTGGTACTGCAAAAACTTCTGATGGACTTGTGTAATAGATTGCTAGCTAGCCAGTGGGGAGATAAGGGAGGAAAAGAGGAAAGCCATGGAAATCTAATTATGCAAGGAAGTATTGCAGAAGAAACCCAACAGACTAGACTCTTGACCTGACCTCTGCAGCAGGGAACGTATTGTAAGAATTTTTAAGGAAATGCTGTTGGAATAACTGCACTACCATTAGTTCGAAGACAAAAATCAGCTCAATGTTATAGACAAAATGTTCTGCCGGTGCAGCTGGATTCAGTTTTTCTTCTTGGTCACTGGGAGCTAGGCAAGATCAACAAGGATTTAATTTAGATGTTTGATTTGTCCCCTGCCCCTACAGAAGTCTGCAGAGTAAAATCACAGAGCAGTTAATTAAAGGAGTAGCAGTGGCTGCAGTGTTGTACCCATTTACCCTAATATGGTTATATTTAGTTGGGAAACTAAACATATTTGTCCTTCAAAATTTTACAAGTATTGTGAACTTAATTTAAGGAATTTGAATGATTGATTCATTTTATGGGATGGCCCAGTGGATCTGATTTTATTATGTACATTAATGGAGTAACTGATTTTTTGAGATTCACTTTTACCTTCAATGCCTTAGAAGCAAACTATCTGGATGTTAATGCTAAACACACTGATACAGGGTTCATTTGTAATATCTATGGAAGCCTATGTTTAGTAATGTGCATTTACACTATCATGGTTCTCGTCTATTTATCCAGAGTATTGTGAGGGGATAATGCATCTATCTTGCCTGTGTGGTTTCCACAAAAGAGGTGCTAGATGAGGAAATGAATTATGTTGGTTGATGCACTCTTAGATAGAGCTTATCCAAGACAATTGGTACTTAACTTTACTAATGATGTCCTAAGTCATTGGGGTGAATGCTATCAGCCCCTACTGGGGACTGATATGAATGACAAAGCCACTCACAACAAAGGGCATGGTACCAATAAAGAACAATTATGAAAGAGCTATTGTGCTACAATACAATGAAGGTTCTGGTATGGTCAAAAAAATAGTTAAGAGTAACTGCGGTATTTTCAAAATAAATACAGTGATACTAGACCTTGCAGGCACACAACCCAGTTTTGTTTATGACAGCCAACAACTGCAAGGCTATTTTGGACAGTAAAACTACAGCAATCACTAATGATTGGCCAAGCTGAGGCAATACAAAATGTGGTTGCTGTAAACAATGTCAGTACATCTTGGAAGGTTTTACATTAAAACGAGGGTATGGATAAGATACCACTGTTAATTTACTGAGTGGTAATTGACCAGTCAAGGTGTCATATCTGTTGCAAGGTATTGTGGTTGTTTGGTGTTCTACAGTGGTAAAACTGAAAGACTTCTTTAAAAAAAGAATCTATGAACCCATTTAGATATCCAGAGGAAATGCATGAACAATGCTTTAAACAAACATGTTGAGGTATGTTTAGTTTTGCCATCTCTGAGAAAATGATAAACTCTAGGGGACAGCCTGGGAAACCAAGCTGGAATACAAGGAGTTATTTTGGCAGTTGAAATTAAACACTATCGGCCCCCCCTTATTTGAATGAAAATGCTTAAATTCTTGTAGTGTTGAAGCTTAGGGCTGTAAAAGTATTATATTTATTATAACAGAAGTAGTGGTTTTAACAATTATACTAACAGACTAACATTCAATAGAAGGTTTTTTTGTATAATTCGGGAGGACACTTTAATTACTGTTTTTTAACAGATTACAAATGGCTGTACAAGTTTTTTTTTTTGAATAGTGGGATCATTTTTATTTCTATTTTTATATACCTACATATTTAGCAATACTTATGCACACTTTGTACGGAAATGTTTTCCTATAAAAGATGGTTAAATGGGGAATGTTTCTGTATAGCAATGTTTTCTTAACTATTCATGAGGATGTTTTAAATGTGCGTGATGTGTTTCTATTTTAGTTCTGATGAAATCTTTCACATGCATTCACAGGACGAAAGCACTCAACCCACCAAAATAAATAAAATCTTGCTCAACTATAAATTTTGGTGTTGTTCCTGGAATTACAGATCCTAGCACACATAGTTTTGATTTATTAGACTTATACATATCAGTGTAAATAATTTACTGTAAATACCTGTCTTATAATTATGTTTTCTGAAAAATTTATTTTTTTTGAGAACTGTTTGAAATTCACTTGTTAATATAAAGGTACTTTGATAGAGCTTTTCTTCCCAGGCCTTTGCTGAAAATGGGATCTGCCTAGTTGGACTTTCCTGTTCAACAAAGACAAATAAATAAATAAATAGATAAATATAGTATAAGGTAGGGATAAACTCAATCGAAATGATAAGTATAAAGGGTTGGGAGCAACCATATAACTGTTTCACCCTTTTTAGAGAAACAAGGCTGGATCCGCAGCCAGTTCCAAAAGAATATTTTAATGGTTTCTGCTAACCAAGTTTGCAGATGACTGTAAACTTGGTGTCATCATAAACTCCTCAGAGGACACCAAAATCCTCCCTGAAGGCCTTTCCCAATCAAATAGCTGATGTCAAAATCATGGACTAAAACAAAATGCCATGAAATGTATAATATATCCTTCAGTAAGCATAACTTCCCTTGTAACTGTCACATTCACATTAACAACACACCCATGATAGCTGGCCCAGTCAGGGATCTGAGAAGATTGCATTCAATGAACTCTCCTTTGATCACACATATATACTAGGAAATCTGTTTTCATCTCACAGCTTATTTCTAAAGGTATGGCATACAGGTCAAAGGATATAATCATTCCACTGAACTTGCATGTCATTAGGCCTATCATTGAGTATAATACCCCTTCCAGCATGTACATTTCCAAACCCTTGTCAGAAATGGAAAAACCACTATCCTTTCTCACTAAAAAAAAAAATAAATAAATAAAAACTTGGTGCCATCATAAACTCCTCAGAGGACGCCAAAATCCTCCAGGAAAGGCCTTTGTCAATCAAATATTTGGTGCCAAAATCATGGACTAAAACTAAATGCCATGAAATGTATAATACAGCCTTTAATAAGCATAACTTCCCCTGTAGCTGAAACATTGACAAACCCATCCCAAAAAAAAACATTTGATCCTGGAAAAAGAAGGCAAGGCTTAAGATCCTCAAAGATCAATATCCTAGTAAGTACCTGTGAACCTATAGCAATGTAGGAAAGTGTACAAAGAAATGTAACGATATTAAAGGGGAGGGGGAGTGTTAAAGGAACTGAGGTTGCTTAAAATGAAGATGGGGAGAGAGAGAGAAAGAGAGACAGACAGTGCTTGATGGGGGTTCCTGAGAGCATACCTCTCAACCTCTTAGAGCAAGAAATCTGGGCAAAGCTATAAATAAAAGTGGGACAAAAGTCCTCAAATAGGGACAGTTTTTAAATATTGCTCTTACAAACTTAGAAAGTTGATAGAATAACAAGTTTTGCATTAGCATGGATTTTCTGAAGAGTATTAAGTCTGAAACTCAAATGTCTGTCATTATTTTCTAAATCAACCTTTTATGATTTGCCACAAATTTGCCAGAAAACCAAAATTTTATGAAAAATGGACCAAAAATAAGAGGCAAAAATCTGAACATTCTGTGAAAACCTGTACAGTTGAGAGGTATGCTAAGAGGCTGTGAAGGGTGTGGAATTTCCTGAGAGAGTTAGTAGAAAAAGTCGGGCGGCAACCGTAAGGAGAAGACATTTGCTACAGCAGGAGGAACACACTTTATCCTAAAGCTAAGTTCTTTACACAGAAAAAAATGGACACATAAAATATGTTACCTAAATGGATTATGAAACCAACTCAACTGATGTGCTCAAGAAGACACAGTAAACAAAAAAAAAAAAACAATGAAAGGAGGGGAAGAGGATAGCTGGAGCAAGTGTGATTGACTTGCCATAAACTATGTGCAAACTAGCTAAACAAATATTCTTTATTCTTCCTGCAGTAATATATGTAAGCATTACCAACTATCTAACGATATGGGATGGATTTGGTGGCCCTACGTACATTTGTTTCAGCCTGGTACTAGGCAATGTACTTGGTACCCGTCAATACCACCAGCTAAATGCAAGTCTGTCATAAAGAAAAAAATGTTCCAGTGGTTATTGTAATGTAAACATTTGCTTAATTTTTTATTGCTTTCTAGTTTCTCTGTAAATGCAACCACTGTTTAATGTTTAGACTGTAAACATTACATAATTGTCCTGCAATTTGCTGTAAAAACAATGTGTTTTTTCATTTCTGTATCCTTATCGTATAGACATGACTTACATCACGCTGTTTAGATGCTCTATAGATGTGATGTGGTAACCTTGTAAATAAACTGGTCACACGTTCTGGCATTTTCAGAAAAGGAAGTGAAAAAATAAATTGCTCAGATTATGGTGCACTGGATTATAATACACATAAAAGGGCAGGCATGTTTATGTCCTGATTATACTGCAGCAAACTGTTTAAATGCCTGTTCATACTAACCTCTGTACTTCTGGACCCTATTTTCACCTATCATGGTACCTGCAAGCAATCAACATTGACATCTAGTGGTAAGAATTAAATTATGCACATCATCATATTACTTCAGAGAACAAATGGTGCAACATTATGCAGAACAATGTTAACTTTTATAAGCTTTTTTGGTTGTATTGGGTCAATAATTTGTTTGTTCTTAAGGTTGGTGGCTCTTGCAGTTACCCACTTCTACTGTAAATTTGATCTGGGACACTCCTCCTAGTACCATCTCTTTAATTCATTCTACCTAATACAGAGATCGTTTGGGAAGGCCAAACCCCTTAGTCCCTTAACCTTGAATTATTTTCTGTTCCTGCTCTCTCCCTTTTTACTTTATATTTAAAAAAGACACTTTATTCAGCTGCTTATATTTTTCTAATTTATGTTTCTTCCTACTACTCTGTTACTTCATCTTGCTTTGCTTTTTCCTGCTACTTGCTGCCTGTTCTCTGAAGTGTTCAACTGTATCTTTTTCTGTTGCGTTTATTACTGCTTGTTTATAGCCTGTCTAAATTGTTAGGTGTTATTCTAAGCTCTTAGTTTTGGTTTAAGCACTTGGGCTTTAGGCCCACCGGCCTTAGCTCTCCCTGGCCTATCTCCCTCAGATTCTGACAAATATGGATGGACACTTTCCTACAGTTTCTCCTGCAAGTCTGGTTGATATGTGCATCCTGAGGGGTCTGGGACTAATGAGTGAATGGCCATTTCACCGAATCTGAAATGGCCGTGTATACTTACGCTTAAGTGCTTTTCACCTAATCAGCACTTTCGCGTAAGTATGCCTGTTGGTAGAGGGAGTTGTAGGGGAGTGACTGTTGCAGAGATTGTACTACGGTGCAGTTAAGGGAATTTTTCCCTTTTCCCAACTGTAGTGCGATCTCGGAGTGAGAATAATAAAGTAGTGGGGGTGTGCAGGGGGGCTTGCCCCCCTGCATAAACGCTTTTTTATTCTTTTTTAATGTTTTGTTTTTAACGCGATTTAACAAAAGTGCTTTTTCGGTGAAATCACTTTCGTTAAAGTGTGTTCCGGTAAGTTGGATTTGAACTGTTGAACTTTCGTTCAACAGTCCTAGATCCATCCTGAGACAGTGTAGGAACTGCCTCATGTACATGGACAACTATCTATTACTACCACCTAGAAACACAATTTGTGAGAGATGCAATTACATTAGGAACCTAGAGTCCAAGCTCTCTCCCCTCAAGCCATTATATCTGCCACTGAAAAGGATGGCAATACAATCACTACACCTCAACCACCACCCACACCTACATATGAGGAGGTCCTCCACATAAACATACCCAAACAAAGGAGACTTCTGAGGCAAAAACATAGGGGATCTCCACAGCCCTCCACACCACATTCCATGCATAGTACACACACCTGTGCCTCACAACCCCTAAGGCTTCACCATAAACCCAACATATTAGTTGTAGGATACTCCATTGTGAAAAACACAGATGTGCCTCTCACCAGGCTGGATAAGGAGAAAATCATGGTTAGTTGTCTGCCAGGTGCCAGAATCCTCCATATCACACACATACTCAAGTCTCTCAACAACAGGTACTGTTATGACTCTGTCATAGTCCATGTTGGTGTGAATGACTTGAGACGTACCTCTCTGGACTATATGAAGCAAGACATGATTGAACTCACTGATTATGTGTCCCAAGCAGGTATGTCCCTAGCCTTAAGCAGCATTCTGCTGTCACCCAGAATGATGCCTCAATACAAACAGAAAATGATTGTCTTTAACAATTGGCTTAGGTTCTGGTGTCATTACAGGGGGATCTAGTACCTGACAGCCTGAAAAGATATGATTGACAGACCACGATGCTTTGCCAGAGATGGCCTGCATCTGTTTCACCTGGGCTTCAGGCTTCTGGAAAAGGCTCTTACCTCCCCTATAATGCCTTTTTTAGGAAAAGTGATGAGGTTAAAAATACCAACATAAAAATTTCAACACAACACAAATTAAAGGTCATGCTGCTAAATGCTAGGACTCTAAACATGAAACTGCACTCATTGCAGGCATTCCTAACTCTGGAAAATGCTGACATCTGTGCAGTCACAGAAACCTGGTTCAAAGCTGCAGAGAGCACCCCTGCCTTACCTGGTTACTCATCCTATCATACAGTCAGACCCCTGTGGGCAGTAAAGCCAGAGGAGGTGGAGTTTCAGTATACATTAAAGACATGCACACCTCCAGGCTGGTCAAACAGTATGACACACAGGAGACACTCCAGATGCAGTTAAATATTGACAAGACCCATATTCAAATCATAGCTAGCTAGCAGCCCCCAAATCTGACTCAAGATGCCCAATCTGCCTATTTGAACCTGTTCGAATCTATCAAGATTTAACCTTTTACAGTTTCAAAATGAAAGGTACACCATCCGCTGGAGACTCTCTTGAACAGTAAAATTCAGTAGGTTTATTCACGATAAGACACAAGAAAACTGTTAAAAACCGGTAAAATGGTAAGCGCTTTCACGTCTTAATGACGCTTCCTCAGACTTCAATGTTACATCAATGAGTGAACGTCTTTAAATACATAAAAACAACAACATCTGTTGCTCATTATATAGTTAATTAGTCAAAATGAAGTGACGTCACCCCCCTACCTTAGCTACTCTGCATACATAAAAAACAATCTATATACATTAAATAAATGCATACTCATTTCAAAAATACATTGTCTAAAACATAATAACTTTAGTCTAAAAACAGCTCAATGTTTTAAAGGTTTAGACGCCAAAAATGGTTTCAGCGTGATTTTATCATTTAAGCCATACCTATGTGCCTGTAGCTTCAATATCCACTTATTCTCCACTTCTTCTGTATACCCTCTGACATTCCCAAGTCTTTTGGATCTATTGACAAGTTGTAATACCCTAAACTTAAAACCATGTTGTGACCCATGTTCTAATACATGCTTTGCTAGGGCATTATTAATATTCTCTTTATTAATTGCATATAGATGCTCCCTTATTCTTTCACGTAGTGTTCTGTTGGTCATCCCAACATAGAACATACAGGTCTGACATTGAGCTACATATATTAAATCCATGGTGCTACAGTCAGCATGGCCTTTAAATGAAAAATTCTGCCTTGTAACTGGATGTATGAAATTATTGTCTTCTGCTATGTATTTACATTGATTACAATGTTGGCAGCCAAAAGTGCCTACCCTTTGTGACTGCGGCCGTTTATTCCTGGGCTTCTCATAACACAGCATCCTCTTAAGGGACTTTGTGTTCCTATAAGCTATGTTTGGTCTATCATCTACTAAACACCTAATAATATCATCCATTTGCAATAACTTCCAATTGTTCTGTATGATATTTCTAATACTATTATTCCTGTTGGTGAATGGTATGACCAACCTATTCTTTGTCTGTGGTGTGCCCTGTACTGTTGTGACGTTAGTGATGTCTCTATGTAAGAAGGGAATGCCCCTACCAAGTCTCTGTTCATCCCCCTCCAGAATGGCCTTGTTTATCTCTCTTGGTTTATATCCTCTTTGGGCAAAATTATTGGCTAATTCCAACTTCTGCTGTTCATACTTATCATCCTGTGTCATTAATCTTGAAGCCCTCAATAGTTGGTTCTTCATAATGTTAGCATGTACATGCCTCGGGTGCATACTCTTACGATGCAACAAATTGTTTTTCCAACAGGTTTTCCTGAATAACTCAGTGTCTATACCTGTATTATTTTTAATTAACCTGACATCAAGGAAATCTATCGTCTCCCTAGAATGTAAATATTCAAATTCCAAGAACAATGTAGTGCTGTTAGCATAACTTACAAAGTCATGTAACTGCACTTTGGTTCCACGCCAAACAATAAAAACATCATCCACAAATCTATTGTAATATCTCAGATTGTCATGATATTCTGTATTATTTAGAACATACATGCTCTCCCAATACGCCAACACCAAGTTGGCATATGAGTTCGCGCATGGAGTTCCCATGGCCACTCCCTTTTTTTGCAAAAAATAATTATCATCATATATTAAAACGTTGTTTTCTAGTATCATCTCAAGTATGGTTGTCCATCTAATTATCTTGTCATTGCTAACGTTGTTCTCTAATAGGAGCAACCTGACATATTCAATTCCAACATTGTTGGGTATTGAAGTAAACAATGATTTGACATCAAGAGTGACCAGTATATCATCATCACAAATAGGTGTTGACCTATTAAAAAGTGCTAATTTCTCCAAAAATTGTTGGGTGTCTCTAAGTACCTGACCAATGCCATTCACAATTGGCTTAAACTCTTTGTCTAAATAAATAGACAAGGGCTCCATGAGCCATCCCTTACTGGAGACTATCGGCCTCAGTGGTGGAGCTATTGGTCCTTTATGGATCTTTGGTAGGCCTCTTATAGTAGGAACCAATGGATTTTCTACAATAAAATACTTATATAAATCACTGTCTATGATATTTGTTAATAAGAGGTCATAAAGATGTCCATGTACGTCTCTTATTACTTTATTCAGTGAATTCCCAGTTAATGGTTCATAGGTGTCTCTATCTGTCAACATCTGTTTCATCTTCATATCATATTTCATACTATCCATTATAACTACGGCGCCCCCTTTGTCTGCTTGTCTTATGATAATTCCCTCATTCCTTTGCAATGCAAAAATAGCCTCTCTCTCTTCTGGCGTCACATTATAAAAATCAGTTTTAAACTTCTCACTGTGATACAAATTGAAAAGATCATTTTCACAGGCCCTTTCAAATGTTTCCAAAAGAGGGTGCTGTGTTGGCATAAATGTTGAAGGCTTCCTAAAAGTTCTAAAAGCACAATTATTTACAATGGTATTTTCTTGCCCAAACATCATTTTCAATGCTATATTTCTGGTAAATAACTTAATGTCCACTAAAATATCTGCTATATCAATAAACCCTGATGGTATGAAACTCATACCCTTATTTAGTACAGATAATTCATGTTGACTCAGTTCATACCTTGAAATATTTACTACAAGTCCCGGTTGATGGATTTCAACGCTTTTCTTTGCTGTTGGTAAACCTCCTCCGTGCTCTTCCTTTTCCTTACTTTGTTCTGCGGAGACCAAGCCCTTCTCTCGAAGGGTTTTATTGGCAGCAGAAAAGAAGGAAATCCTTCTAATTCAGTAAACACCTCATTGTCAGAGATTCCCAAAAAGGAATCTAGAGTTGGTTGTTTTCTTCGTATGTCTCTCGATGCTAATCCCTTGTCATTGTTTAACCCTCCAACTGCATCGTTGACTCCTTCACGATTCGAGTGCACCATCGCCTCGATCGTTATCTGTCGTGGTCTGGCACCTATCAAATCATTCATCATGCCAGGTGTATTAACCTGTGCTATTTCATCTATCTGAGCTGCTGCAACGCCATCAGTTATTGTCGACATTCCCTGGTTGGAAGTTGCTTCCACTACTACGCCCCTCGGCGTCAATTCCAGCTGATTATTGGATTCCACTGCTACGCCCTTAGATGTCCGTTCCGATTGATTATTGGTTGACTGACCATGCAGTACGGTAAATCTATTGGCAGCTCTCTCCCTCGGCCATGAGAAGACCTGCCCCTTTTGGAAGTCAATATAGTCCCTTTCAAGTTTTCTTTTTTTATCTTGCAAAGACTTACTGTCAATGGAAAATAGCATTAATTTAAGATCACTGTAAAATGTCTCAAGCCCTTTACTATCAAGTAGCTGTATTAATTCACTTTCAATGACATTAATCTCTTTTAGCAGTTCTTTTTCCACTATATCATATTGCTCCAGCAAAATCTTAATATATCCAAAGCTAGTGTCCAAATTGAGTTTCTGCCATCTGGCAAGTAACTCTGGATGTGTTGTTCCAAATGTCGGCATCTTAATGACTCGTAAACCTCTGGGGACTAGTCTGAAATTCAGACAAGCCTCCATGTGAAGTTTTTGCCACTCTATATTCCTGAGTCTCTGTAACTTATTCTCTAGCTTCTGAGTAGCTAGAACAATTTCCATATTATTCTTCAAACGTCTTCTATCGCCTTAATTCGTCATCAACTCTTTGGCAGTAAGCTTTAAAAGAGGATTACAGTTCAATTCAATTAAATTGTTGATATTCACAACCTTCTCAGTTCCCGATTGTAGCATATAGGTTCAGCAGCCATGTCTTGGCATAAACAATCCTGGGTGACTTTAACTTCCCAAACATAGACTGGAAAAACTATTCATGCCAGAACACAAATGCCTAGAGATTCCTTGATTTTATCAATGGAAATGTCTTGGAACAGCTAGTCGATACCCCACAAGGGGTGATGATATCTTGGACTTGGTATTAACTAACATGAGTAACCACTGCAGCATCCCTATATTACAATCCACCCAGGTAAGATCCGACCACAAAGCAGTCACTTTCGAAGTCACCATCTCCCACAAGCCCCCCTCTAGCTAGGATCAGACATAAAAGCTGATTGCAGCCTCCTGAGGGATGGTATAAACAGCTTCACAGCCCCCTCCCCATCGGTAGGAATTGGCACTAATATCCAAAACACTGCCAAAGCACTATACAAGCATTTATACAAATGCATGGAATCAGGAATACCCAACAGGGGGCGTGGCCAAGGATGAACACAGGATAGCAGCAGATTTCTTCAGCTCCACCAATTTCATTACATTGACAGGAATTAATTACTTAAAAAATTAATTCTTGAAGTAATTTTCTTTCTAAATATGTTTGTTTTATATAGTTCTTGAACTATATCTAAAAAAGAAAGGAAATCTTAATAATATTCCTGTCAGAAATTACTTTGGAAATTTTCCTGTCAGTTTATCAGTCTGAAATGAGTTCCAGTAAGACAAATTCTCAAGACTCCAGCATCAAGAAAGAACTTCAGTCTCTGATAATTATAGTCCAGCAACTTACTGCTAAGATGGATAAAATGGATACTAAAATAGACACTTTCATAGAAAAAACTACAAAACAAATAGACTTGTTACATATGGACCTGCAACAACAGAAGATCCAGATGACAGGCATAGAAGAAGCTGTGAATGACATGGAAAATAAAATACAAGAAGAGGAAATCAACATTGAGTTTCTGCTGAAACAAAATACACATTTACAAACAAAGCTGGATGACCTGGAAAATAGATCTAGGCGCAATAACATTAGGATTTTTGGACTGCCAGAAATTATTGAAGGTAACAATATTACTTCTTTTTAACAACATGGCTCCCTAAAACTTTAGATTTACCAGAAGCATTCTCTTTTGGTATCGAAAGAGCACATAGATCTATAGCTAATACTAACTCTAACAAAAACTATCCTAGATCAGTTATAGTTAGATTTCTATCATCTTTGATAAAGAGATGGTTCTTAAATCTGCTTGGGCTAAAGCTCCTGTTAAGTTTAATGAGACAACTGTGCATTTTGACAATGACTATTCTTCCATGGTAATTGCTAAAAGAAAAGTTTTTCTGCCACTAATAAGGGAGCTTAAAAAAGCACAGTTTAAAACATACCTTCTGTTTCCTGCCAAGCTTAAAATCTTCCTTCCTGATGGTCCTAAGGTCTTCGATGATTTAGACTCTGCTTTACTGTTTGTCAAAGAAAAAGGATTTTGGATAAAATAGAAGAAATGGAATGGGCTAGTTCTTCATTAAAGAGATTGGCAACTGAAGCTTCCTGGAAGACTTCAGAGAAGAAGAAGAGACTAAAAAACAAATGATTTGTTATATATTTTTTTTCTCTCTCATCATTTTAGTTCATTATTAATCTTTTTGAATATAGTTCCTGCATTTCCAGAAAGCCACAAATATTTTGGAAAAGATTTAATCAAAGTTATTCTCTATGTGCAAAGAAATGTTTTGTTTCATAACCAGTCAAAATGCCTGAGGATTTAATGGCAGGCTGTGACTCGATTTGTTTTTCTTTCTGAAAAAAGTAAGGTTAGTAATTTGATACATTTTTTCATCTTTATCTTTTTTTTTTTTCTTCCTTCTTCTTTTATTATTTTCTTTGTTTAAACAATGACATTCTATTTAGATTATGTAGTGGGTAAAGGGTGGGGGAGGGCAGGGAGAGAACAGTAATGAAAATATCATTAATAGAATAATAACATATTTATTTCTTGAAAAAGTTTATAAGTTCTTCAAATGCTATTTCTAATTATACTTTCTTGATTATACTGCTTATGCTTGTTTGTAAATAATCTGTCATGCTTTAACTAATAATAATCAGAACTAAATAAGAGTAAATAATATGTTTTATTTTTAACTCTATTAATATAAACAGTAAGTAACATTCCATTGTATATACTTCTTACAGCTTTCTCTTACATTATTTTATTTCTGCCTCACTCCTTTTATTTTCTACTCTCTTTTCTTTTCTTTATTAATATATAGAAATGCTTTTGACTGTGTGGGCACAGTGAATAATAGGATTTGTATGAAAATTGAGTTGGGAGAAGAATGCTGAGTTTTATTGCTTGTTGGTAATTTTGAGTTTAATTTCACTTGCATAGAGGCTGTGATGATCTGTGGAATACATTGTGGAGGTTCTGTCATGTTTAGATGCATTTACACTGCTAAATGAATGTTTGTCACTAGTTTTAATAAGTTTCCGCCAAAATGTTAAGAGAGACAATCTGGGATGTGGGCTGTCTTATGCACAATGTCCTTGAGTTACCTCAGAATCTTCAAATCACAGAATTCTCACAGAGAATCTGAAAGCAGTTAGTATAAACATTGACAAGGTTATCACACTGACACACCACAGATTCAGGAAAAATACTCTGTTCATAAAATATGTCAGTTATAATGAGTTTAAATGAAGTAGTTTCTTGTAGTAAGTAAATGTCTTATTTTAGAAGGCATAAAAAATGAAACATTTATTTAAATGTTTTTGAAAATCTACTTAACAGCAGCATAATAATCTGTGTTAAAAATTTGTGTTCCAAACATATACTTTACTATAACTCATTTAATTCATCTGATTGACAAACATAAATAATCTTATAACTCTATTCTGGAAGAAATGTCATGTGATATATTTTAAAGCAGTAGGTTAGCATGATTGTAAAATCTGGTTACCAATATGTGTTTGCTGTGCATTATTTTGTATAAAGCAGACAGATTTATTCTAGGGACAGCAAGTAGGATAGTGCTCTACAAAGACACAACTCAGTGAGATCAGATATATATATATATATATATATATATATATATATGTGTGTGTGTGTGTGTGTGTGTGTGTGTGTGTGTGTGTGTGTGTGTATGTATGTGTGTGTGTGTGTGTGAGTGTGATGGCTTTTTTCTGAGAATCTGCATAACTATCCAATATGATTTATAATAATTTCTATGAATACAATATTTTACTCTATTGACAAAATGAATGTTTGCCACAAGTTTTAATAAGTTTCCCGCCAAAATGTTAAGGGAGACAATCTGGGATGTGGGCTGTCTCATGCACAGTGTCCATGAGTTTCCTCAGAAGCTTCACTCACAGAATTTTCACAGAGAAACTGAAAGCAGTTAATATAAACATTGACAAGGTTATCACACTGACACACCACAGATTCAGGAAAAATACTCTATTCATAAAATGTGTCAGTTATGATGAGTTTAGATGATGTAGTTTCTTGTAGCAAGTAAATATCTTATTTTAGAAGGCATAGAAAATGAAACATTTATTTAAATGTTTTGAAAATCTACTTAACAGTAGCATAATAATCTGTGTTAAAACTTGTGTCCCAAACATATACTTTACTATAACTCATTTAATTCATCTGATTGACAAGCATAAATAATCTTATAACTTTATTCTGGAAGAAATGTCATGTGATATATTTTAAAGCAGTAGGTTAGCATGATTGTAAAATCTGGTTACTAATATGTGTTTGCTGTGCATTATTTTGTATAAAGCAGACAGATTTATTCTAGGGACAGCAAGTAGGATAGTGCTCTACAAAGACACAACTCAGTGAGATCAGATATATATATATATATATATATGTGTGTGTGTGTGTGTGTGTGTGTGTGTGTGTGTGTGTGTGTATGTATGTATATATGCGTATGTGTGTGTGTGTGTGTGTGTGTGTGTGTGTGTGGGTATATGTGTGTGTGTATATGTATGTGTGTGTGTCTGTGTTTATGTGTGTGATGGCTTTTTTTTTTAGGTAATAACGCAGGTGTTTCTGAGAATCTGCATAACTATGCAATATGATTTATAATAATTTTTATGAATACAATATTTTACTCTATTGACAATAATGAGTTTAAGTAAATGCTCATATACAAACAATTCAAGATTTTTTTGGAAGCTGTTGATAGAATTCACATGACAGAAAATAGATGCATCTTAATGCATGTAATGTCTGAATCATATTAGCCAAAGTTTTTGATTTAAATGAATGTTAGAACATAATTTTCTCTCCTCTTGATTTCTAACATTAAGATTATTTGAATGCTATTAGAATACAAGTGTTATATATTACATAGATCTATATAATAGTATGAACAGTTTTTAAAAAAAAAAAAAAAGTTTATTTTAGTTTATATGATGCTGTTTTACCAAATGTGTAGTTTTGTCTTGATAGATAATTGAATTAAAAACTGTTAACCTCAGTTAAATATAACTAGTATTAAATTGATAAGGTGGTAGCTGAGGTACTGCTGCTTAGGGTAGGGGTTAACTTGAGTAGTAAATACTGCTCTAAGTTGGAGTTTTCAACTCAGGCGGATGCAAGGTTTAATCCTTACATTATTTTCACTTGTTCATTGTTATATGTATATAGTTTTGACATCCACAATATATTTTGTACACTCATTGTCACTACAAACAAAATTGAATCCTATACAAAATCCCATAAGAGATTTAATAAATACAACTATATTTAAAGGTACACCTAAAAGAGGAGATGTAACATTATTTATCTTGTTATTTGTTATTTCGATCATAAGATTCTTGAGTTTTAAAAATGCCAAATGACATCTTTAAAAGGAATTTCTTTAAACATTAATGGATTGAATAATCCGTGTAAAAGGTCAAGCCTAATAAGATACATTAATCTACACAAGGCCAATCTAGTCTTCCTGCAAGAAACCCATCTCTTGAAAAAAGATATTGATAAACTAGCCACTAATAAGTATACAGTATTGGTTAGTTCAGAGCACACTCAGAAAAAGAGAGGAGTGGCTATTTTATGGAATAAAAGTATGCCCATTCCTAAAACCATTAAGTCTTATCAGGATGACAAAGGAATGTTTTGTATGGTTACAATACAAACTAATGGGAAGACTTACACTTTAATTAATGTATATTGGATACCTGGAATTGGTATTAATACAGTGAAACATCATATTGATAAGATATCATTCTCTGTAGGGGATATTATTTTAGCTGGTGATTTTAATTGTATACTACATGAAAGTGATACTACCACTATAAAGAAAAGAAGAATTACATCTAATGCAAAACATTTAAATGATTTTGCTAATTCTTATCATTTGAATGATATTAATAATCAGATAGAGTCAAAATCATTACCATACACCTTTTTTTCTAACAGATACAAAACTTATTCAAAAATAGATAGGGTCTTTATTTCTAACCAGATGGTAACAGATTTAATTAATTCCAAAATCATTTCATGTCCTATATCTGATCATAACTCAATTGTTTTTGAATTCATGCTAAAAAATACTCATAATGTTCAGATCAAAAGGATACCAGCATACTTATCTCAGCTAAAAGACTATAAAGAATATATACTTTCAGAAGTACAACATTTTCTAGACATAAATAATACTCCTGAAGTCTCCATTGTCTATGTTTGGGATGCCTTAAAATCATATATATATGGACAAAGTATCAGATGGTATAATAACAAAAGGAAATCTTGGGATAAGGAATTGTTAGATATTCAAAGTAAACTAGACTCTTATAAACATAATAATAAAGAAAATATTATGGACAAGAAAGTTATTGAAGAAATAAACAAACTAAATGAGAAATACAAAGAAATTTTAACTCATAAAGTTAAAATAACTTTAGAGAAATACAAGTTTTGTCTTATTCAATAAGCCCCAAATACTTACATAGACTTAAAAATAAAACAAAAAGATTGAATAAACAAAACCATATCAAAGAAATCTTTTCTCTAAGGAAAAAGAAGAATGTTTCTAGTATACCAGAAATACTGGATGAATTTAGAAATCACTTTCACAAGATTAACCATAACAACATTAACATGGAACCTAAAGATAAAATAAAGGAGTTTATAACCACAAACATGAATAAAAAGCTTAATAAACAACAGATTAAACTATTGGACAAGTGTATTTCATATACAGAAGTTATTACACAAATAAATAAGCTTAAATCAAACAAAGCACCGGGTAATGATGGTATTATACCAGAGATATATAAAATCCTTTCTAAAATTACATATTCATTAATACATAAGGTTTTTATTCTGGCCCAAACTGAGTTAATAAGCCACCATCTTGGCAATATACATTTATTTCACCAATTTTAAAACCTAATAAAGATCCAACTAGATGTTCTTCATATCGACCCATCTCATTACTTAATGTTGATTATAAAATGTTTATGAGTATTTTTGCTGATAGATTGAAGACAATTATCCCGGCATTATAGACATAGATCAGACGGGCTTCATTGTAAATAGAAATACTTTTGATAATATAAGAAGAACTTTAACATTAATTGATTTTGCAAATAGGAAAAGAAAGATTTAACACTTATTAGTCTTGATATAGGTTCAGCATTTGATTCAGTAAGTTGGGACTATCTGTTTACCTTACTGAAATGCACAAATTTCTCTGATGCATTTGTAAATTTAATTGAGCCTTTATACAAAGGAACGCTGGCTTATATTAAGGTAGGAACATATGTTTCACAAAAAATACCCATTCTTAAAGGTACAAAGCAAGGATGTCCACTTTCTCCACTATTATTCACTTTAGTAATGGAGCCTTGGGCTAATTTGATTAGAAACAGTACTGACATAGAGGGTTTTGAAATAGAAGAAAATACAACATCAAAAATTCAACTTTTGCAGATGATGTTCTAATTACATCAGCAGGATCTAATTCTTCTATGCAGTCTTTATTTGATAAAATGATGAATTTTAAAAGTATTTCTGGTTTAATATTCAATGAAGAAAAACTAAAATACTACCTATATATACGAAAAATACTCTCATTAGTGATTTTACTAAATATGTACCCAACTCAGGTCAGATAACTTATTTAGGTATAATACTATCTAAAGATATTAAATCTATTATATATAATAACTATAATACCTGTTTTCTTAATATACAAAATCTTTTAATACCTGGAATAATATGTTTTTACTATGGAGGAGAGACTTACAATTATTAAAATGATAATATTCCCCAAGATTTTATACTTAATACAATCAATAATACTTTCACCTACAAAAATAACTATCAAGAAACTGAATACACTAATGTTAAATTTCTTATGGGCACCTAATAGACCTAGGATTGCATTAAAGAAACATACTAATAGCTGGTCTCAAGGGGTATTTCTTTTCCAGACTTTAATTTATATATTATCTCTTCTATTATAAAAGTTATTACTTTATTAATAGATCGGTCATATGTCGCAAAATGGAAAGATTATTGGGAGCTAATTAGTATGCACTTCATGAAAATCTCCTTAACACATAAAAATATGATTATAAATAACTCCATGTTGTGGTTGCTAAAGGAATTTTGTACTTCACCTATTACACCTAAACATATGGTCTGTTACCCATTAAATATTATTATTAGTTATCATAACTTTATATTCATGCACCCTAAGTATAGGGAATGGAATTTTATTGTATTCCCTATAATTTATACTCAGGGTATGCTTATGTCATCTACTTCTGAAGGAGCTCATTTAGCTATAGATAATAATCTAAAGTACTGGTATCAGCTGATATCTGATAATAAAGTTAAAAATCTAGATTTCTTAAAACAAGAATTTGATCTAAGAGAAACTTGCTGGTTAGAGGTTCAGATCTTTAGACAACATCTCATTGATAGAATAGATCTAATGTCTATAACAGTTAAAGAATCTATTCCAAAACTGATTGATTACTTGATAATAAATTTACAGCATAAAGTTTCTGATAAAGGTAAACTTTCATATATACATAAAGTTATCAGACAAGAAACTTTTACAATGTAGATTCATACTGGAATTATTTCACCTCTATTAATGGGGACCCACCAACTCAACAAGATAAACAATATATATTGGAATCTGCTTATAGAACTACATCTTCCATTGTCTGGAGACTTTATACATGGAAATTTTTACATAGATCTTTTATACACCTTTGATGATGAATAAAATTAATAATAAAGATAATCTATGTAAGAGATGTAATGTAGAAATTAATGCTGACTGGGCTCATATGTTTTATGACTGTATGAAGTTGAAAGAATACTGGAAGTCAATTAATGAATTTTTGCAGGCTCTTTTACAGATAATTTCATTATTTCTAAGTCTCTTATATTATTCAACACACCTGTACCTCAATGTGTTAAAAGATTAAGCTTCCCTTGTTATGGTCTATCCTAGCAGTGGCTAGGAAAATAATAACTAGAAATTGGATTTCAGATACACCTCCTTCGTTCAATGAATTTAAAAATGTTATGAATATAATGTGTCATATGGAAATAAGCACAATTAGAATGAGAACAACTAGAAAAACATCACATTTTATTGTATGGGATAATTTACAAAATTTGTTAAAAAAATTCTAATTTCAATAGCACAGTATTTTAGTTTAATTAATTGATCTGATTGTAGTGGATGTCTTTGTAAATACTTTAGTTGTTTTGTTGAATATTATAATAATACCTATTTTTATTTATTTGTATAAAATTGTTATGATATTTCTCTTATATGTTAAAACAATAAACTTGTTTTGAAGAAAAAAGGAATGCCCAACAGGGCTAAATCATACTCTGCAAGAAGAGTAAACCTGTCTGGTGGACATCTACAATAAATAAACTCTATAATAAAAGGAAAAAAATTGCTGTCCAAGACCAAGAAGGAGCTTATGCCCAACTGGAATCAATGTCTCCTTGACCTGAACAAGCAAATAAGAGCACTATTGAAATCCTCCAAAGAAAACTTTGAGTCCAAATTGGCCACATCTACTAGAGACCATCATAAGGCCTTCTTCACATATGTCCGCAACCTCAAAGAAAGCAACCAGATCGGTTCAGAACTGGTGGTTATGGACACCACATATACAAATGCCGTAGATATAGCAAACTTGCTGGCTGACAAATTCAGCAAAAACTTTACTCCTCTGTCCCCCCAATCAGTAAATCAGGACATACCCAGTACCTGCCCCTTCCCCTTATATGTAGGGAACAGGTCATCACTGCTCTCTTAAATGCAAAAATACAGCCTCTATGGGAACAGATACCATCCCAGGCTGTATCCTATGTGAACTCAGGTAGGAACTTGCAGCACCACTAGGCACCCTATTCAGCCAAAGCCTGAGTACTGGCTTCATCCCAGCTGAGTGGAGGACAGTCACTGTAATCCCTTTACACAAAGGAGGAGCGTCCACCAATCTGGGAAATTATAGACCCATCAGCCTAACTAGCCTGATCTGCAAAACCATGGAATGGATTATCACAGACCTCATTAACAATAACATTGGCAACCTCCAAACACTTGATCCCACACAGTTTGGCTTCGTCAAGGGGACATCATGTCTGCTAAATTTGGTCAACTTCTTTGAGGCAGTCACCATTGCCCTGGATGAGGGTACGGCGGTGCACACTGCCTACCTAAGCTGGGGGCTGTCATCAATTCTCCTAGTGACGTGGACATCCTCCAAGTGGGTCTCACTCAGACAAATGACTGGTGCCAGAAACATGGCCTCAAGCTGAATACCAAAAAATGCATCATCATCATCCCCTTTGGGGAAAGTGACATACCCATAAATTATCACATTAATAACAATGTCCTAAGCACTCAATCGTTATGAGGGATTTGGGCACCCAGATTGATAGCAACCTGACTTTTGACCACCATGTTGCTTCCATTGTACGGAAAGCCTTCTACATAGCCCACCTCATAAGTAAGGGTATCTCATTCTGGGACAAGGAGGTCATAACATCCCTGTATTCTTCCCTTATAAGGCCCATTATTGAGTACAATGCCCCTTTCGGCAAGTACCTCGCAAAGTACATGCAGCAGCTGGAGAGACCACAGAAGTTCCTCACCAGGAGAATCCAGGGCCTCTAACATCTACCATACACAGATAGGCTAAAAGCCCTATCCCTCTACTCAGTTTCATACAGACTCCTCAGATGTGACCTCTGGCTGGCATACAAGGTGTTCACGGACCCCACCTTGATGGAACTGCTGCATATCCACAAGTCAGTCTACACTTGAGTAACCCACACATGCGGCCTCAACTTGGTCTGTGACATCAACAAAACTTGTTGGTGGGACAGATCTGTGTCCCAGAAACTCCCACATCTATGGAAAAGACTCCTTCTACATATCAAGCAGAGTACCTCTTTACCCATTTTTAAGAGCAACCTGGATAACTGGATGGGAAACAGAAAATATACCCCTGGGATTTCACCCATATCCTTGCTGGACAGGGGCATTGGGTGCTAATTTGTCTAAACATGGGCTAAACATTTGGCCTCAGGGCCAATAACCTAGTAACCTACTATGATCCTATGATATGTATGATTCTGTTTCTTGAAGAATTGAACTGTACAGTTCTGTTAACAATTCTTGAGGATAAAGTTGATGTGGCCACCTCCTTGACTGTTGGCTGCCTTGAATTATACAACTCTCAGGATAAATCTCAAACTCTTTTGAAGACACTAAATTATTGTCCAAACATAAGGATGTTACCTCAATCCCATGTGAGACAAAACTCATTGGCTGTAATTTGCCCTTTGTTTTTCAAAAGTCCTGTTGAATTTATTTTGTTTCAAATGAGTTGATGAACAGGGCTGTCACCTGTTCCTTTAGTAATAAGTTGTGTATATAGTCATCCTTTATAGTTACTGTATTTTCTTTTGATATGTTACTATTTATCATCATAGTTAAACATACATGGCAGGACCATCTTATATGTGTATTAGCTTGTGTCTACTTTCCTCTTTTCAGTGTTTCTGGTGTTTTGAGATTCATTATCATTTCTGAAAGCAAAAGATGAATAGAAGTACCATTAGAGGATTTGTTTCTCCTCTGATAGATCTTTGCAATTTTTCTCATGCCTTTCTATTTCTCAGTTTCCCTTTTGTTTGAAAGAAGATGGGTTGTGGTTTTTAACTATAAGTTATTTTAATGTGTATTTTATGTGTGCATCGCAAATGATACTTAATGCTTTGGAAACTAATATAATGCCAAACATTAAGTTATACTTGAGTATACGTGAGCATATGAACACAGTTCTGTTATTGTTCTGGCTTTATGGGACCACAAAGCTTTCATGTTTTTTGCTGTATTGTGATTTGTTGTACTGAACTCTTCATCTTGCTAAGATGTCTTGTATCACAATGGTTTTAAGTCAACTTTGTGGTACAGAAACCATAGCCTGTATTCTTACAGACAGTGCACTGTATGAATTAGCATGGAAAATGGCAGTGGGCAGGAATGAGGCATTTCAAAGACACAAGTTGTGTAGTTGCATAGGACAAAAGTAGTGTAGTAAGTATCACATGCAAATAATGGGATATTTATGTGAAATGAGGTATTAGATACAAATTAGGAACAGAGAATGCAAACTGCACTCTTAAACGTGGTGGAGAGATTTCAGAAAACTATGCAGCAAGTGCTCTACACTGTGACATACACCTAATCTGAATGCCAGGAATGGCTGGTGTACAGAATTCTAGAATGTTTGCAACAAAAGCAGCTACAGCAGAGCAACACATATCATTGACTTCTCTAGGACCCAATCCCCATGATGTGATGTACTCTGTCCAGCTGCATCTAAGCAGTTGGTTCCATTAGTGCCTGAAATGCTATGAATTGGATGAACAATGGCTGATGTATAGTGATACTATACTGGAGCCTGATTGAGTCACCCACAAGCAGGATTTAGAGGGATGTATGGAAAGCCCATGCCATTTGACATTATAGTATACATGACTTTAAACTAGCTACAGGGACTGTACCTGCAGGGCACAACAGGAATTCTGCAGGAATCAGCCCTGCATATTCAGCAGTAGTTCCTAGGCATTATACTGCAACATGTGGAGATGCATGTATGATTCCCAAGGACTGAAGGGGAGAGAACCACCACTCTGCAGGCATTTTACAACATTACTAATTTCCATTAAGTCCTGGAAACATTGATTGCACACACTTTGCCCTCAAGACCTCATTTGGTACATGACATGTCAAATATAATAAAGGCAAGGACTTTACTTCTTCAAGTGCCAGGTGGTGTATAAAGCCCAGAGTATTATCTATAACATGTCTGTATACTATTCAGGTACTACTTGTGAACATGAACCCATAACAAAGGAGGTGGTACACAGCAGGTGGCACAGGTTGCTTAGGAATGACAGAGAAGGAAGGAATGGATGTGAAGTACATAGAGGAGGACATCAGATGTAAGGTCAACAAGGAAGTAGAGTATCATGCAATAAAGGCAACAAAGAAGGGCGGGGTCAGAAAATAGAGTAATGATAACTAACCTTAGAAGGAAAGAGAATGGATGATGGGGGTTTCATACAATATATCATTCAAGAGACATACCAAGGGAGGTGCATGAGAAACTATAAGAGAGAATAAAGGACTGGTACAGGAGGGAGACGATTGTCATGAGGGAGCTAAATCTTCCAAAAGCAGACTGAGAGTGTCCAAGCTGCAAAACTGAGCTAGAATAGGAGTCTTGGAACATGAAGAATTCAGTCAATCAGTGCAAGAAAGTACACAAAAGAACAGAATTGTGGATTGTTTCAAACCAAAGGAGGGAGTTGGGAATGTCTAAGCAAAAGCACCATTAGCCAAAGGTGATGATATCATTGTGCCTTTTAGAGTAGGGAAGAAGCTAAAAACAAAGACAAACACAATGATGTGGGATTTTAGGGGAGGGGATTGTGATAAGCTAAGATTAAGTAGGGGACTGAACAATCAATCATGGAGGATGTGCTCATGGCATGCACAAAGGTTTAAGGAAGCGGATAGAAGGGCAGAATGCTGATGTAACTTACAGGAATGGAGACAGGAGCAGGACATTTCACTGTGGATTTGATCTGTGAATCCACACTGATCAGTAACCCATAACCAAATGCTCTATTTATCACATACTGCTGTTGACTGCAAGTCCAGATCACTGAGTAATTATTTTGATTTCTGTGTTTATGAAATTGTTAACATTGTGTCAAATGTTTCCTTCTGTGTGATGTTTTTTTTATATATATAAGTAGTGGGAGCAGGATACAGCCCCCGTATTGTGGGTGCATGGGAAGGGTGGGTTGTAACCACTGCAAATTTATATGTGCATTATGTGTGTGTTTTGGGTGGTCTGTGTGCTCAGTCCATTAGGAGATGTTTACATGTGTGGAGATGATTCCATGGAAGTGATCTCAGGGGTGTTCAGCTTGGTCTGGTTTTAATAGTCAGACTGCAGTGTTTTGGCCCCCAGCTACCTGTCCCTCTCTAGGTTGTCCTGCAATTAGTGAAGTCAGTATTTAGGGGAAAATACAGGACATACCACAGGTCAAAGGGATCAAGTAATTAAATTACGGGGACACAGTTTAAGAAGATAAACAGAAGGAAAACAAATGAGATGGAGGAAGTAATAGCACAAGTGAAAAGGAGTTGGTAGAAGGGATGAATAAGAGGGGGGAGGAGCATCTTTATGTTTATAGTAGACCGACTGAATCTAACTGAGTAAATATGTGAAGGAGATCACAGAAGGCTGGGAAGAAAAGGTACTCAAATGAATACTTTGTTTCAGTCTTAACAAGGAAAGGAAGGAGAGGCTGCTGTGGTCCTAGGGAGAGAATTATGATAGAAAGGAGGAATCAATGGACTGACACAGGATATTGAGGAGCGTTTGGATTCCTAAGTGAGAACAAAGTACAAGGACCCAATGGGCTGCTTCCTAGGGTCTTCAGAAAACCTGAGAGTAATGGCAGATCTCCTGACTGAGGCTTTCAACATATCAGTCTCATCATCAGAAGTGTACAAGGAGGGGAAAAGAAAAAAATCCAAGGCTCTACAGTTTTTTAGCTTAGGAGTAGTGTCAAGGAATGTCTCTAAGCGATTTCTAAGGGAAAGGTTGGTTGCTTTTCTGTATATTTACAACTCAATGACTGTTGTATAAACCATCAGACTTAGAAAACTGAATCCATGTATGTGACAAGGGGGTAAGCAAATGCATTTGTGCTTTTCTTTCAGATGTTCCTTTATCATTTTGTGGACTTTGGAAAGATTGTGCCTCTTAGGGTTTCATGGAGTTTATTCCATCTACCAGGAGCCATTTTGGAAAATGCATGTTCAAGCATGTAATAATGAAGAAGAGACTATGCAGTGGATTGTGCTGGATGAATTTCTAACAAAGCAAACACTACTCTTTACTTGGAAGTTTATTCTTTAGGTTGGGCAATACTGCTTATGAATTAGTTTAAAGGTTGGAATATTTAACAGTAAGTTGGCTCTAGAAGTTATTAGAAGCCAGTTGCTGTCACTTATTAATTTGCAGTAGTGTTCAGTGTTTGGGCTTACGTTTATAAATTTAAGAATTTTATTTTCAGTTTTCTGCATAATTGCAAAATTCTGAACTGAAAGCAGAATTAATGTAGAAATTTATCACTTTTTTTAAGGTTTACCTACAGGTCATTAAACCATTGGTGAATGAAGGGCTTTAGGTTGAAAATTTAATGTCACTGTGAGTTTTATATACAATGTGTTTTATTGTGCGAACAGCAATATCCAGGAAAACAACCAACATGGTTTCATGGACACAATAAGCTGCCAGATGAACCTGCTCCAGTTTTATGCCTGGGTTAGAAAAGAATTTGATTAAAAAGTCTGATCACCCAAGAGCCACATGTTTGCCGTGATTCATGGGAATTTTTACAACAAATTAATGCTCTTCCCCTTTAAAGATACATATATCTTTATTACTGTGGGTATCAAGGACTTGTATTCGGTCATTCCCCATGACCTAGGACTGGAATAGTTTTCTGAGAAAAATATACCACAAGGCCAAATTAATGTCTATGTCAATTTATTGGAGATTGTACTGAAAAATTATTTTGTTAAATTTGGAGTTGATTTGTTCTTGCAACAAGCAGGAGTAGCCATGGGTGCAGAGTGTGAGGGTCTTTTTGCCAATATTATTATGATACAATGGGAGAAAAAGTTGTTATTTAACTCTCCTTTTTAGCATCATGTAAATTCTACAGATGGTTCTTGGATGATATTTTTATCCTGTGGTGTTGAAGCTCATGAAATCTCCCAGTGTTTTGTCATATACTAATCAAACAACTGATTTTCTTGCATTCACCCATGAGAGTAATGATGTAAATATAGCTTACCTGGATATATGGTTGGGCAAAGACAATACAAACAGAAGGTTCACCTCCAAAATTTATAGGAAACCCACATATTTGAACAGTTTTCTCAATTTTGACATTTTGCACCCTATAACACAAAAAAGGGCAGTGGCCAAGAGCCAGTTTGTGAGGGCAGTCCAAATATCCATGGAAGAAACTGCCTGTTGGGATGAGTGCATATTACTGAAGAATTTGCTTTTAAAACATGGCTATCCTACAAAATCCGTAGACAACTTGATGCTAGGGGTGATTAATAAACATGAGTCTCATCATTTTGAGCCAATTTTGGGAGGCTCTTGCAAAACTAACAACGGAAGTAAGGAAGTCCTAGATGGTGGGAGTACAATATCAATGCCACCCATGGCTGAGACTACAAAAACAATCACAGAAACCTTCAGGAATGATTTTATTACAACTTATTCTACTGAAGATCTCTCCGTGAAATCTATCCTGGGAAGGAATTTACTAAAAGAAAATACCATTTGTGATTACGTGGGACCAGGTCCACAAGTGGTGTTCAAAAGCTGCAGGAATTTGAAAACAGTATTAGAACACAGATGGCCCAATCCCCAACATAGACAAAACATTGAATTTATGGGGATGAAAAAGTGTGGTTGTTTTCTCTGCTGCACCAATATTCTGGTGTGCCATGAAATTACATTGAACAACCAGGTGGTCAATATAAAAAACAGATTCAATTGTTGTACAACATAAGTGGTACACTGTGCACTATGTATGTTCTGTCCCTGTTTCTACATAGGAAAAATGGAGAGGAAACTGAGGGAAAGAATATACAAACATTTATATGAAATGAAAATGAGAAAAGAGACTAACGGCCTCTATAAACATAAAATGTTACACACACCATACGTTCAAATGTTGCATTTTGGAACAAATCCCTTCTAATAGTAATGAAAGTCCATGGAAATTATTACTTGAAAAATGTGAATTATATTGGCAGTTGAGTTTGAATGCCAGTAACTGGCCTGGACTCAATGAACATGTTTTAATGGCATGTTTGCTTAAGTTTATTTATTTAACATTTGTTGACCAGGAAAGTCCGACTAGGTTCCACAGATCCTATTTTCAGCGGAGGCCTGGGGAGAAATGCTCCAGATGCGTGTCGTTAGAATGTGGGAGGAAACCGGAGTACCCAGAGGAAACCCACGCGAATGCAGGGAGAACATGCAAACTCCACACAGAAGGCAACCCGGCCGAGAATTGAACCAGAGAACCTCTTGCTGTGAGGTGACAGCATTAACCGCTGCACCACTGCACCACCGTTAAAAAAGCACTGGAAATATGAGCTCTAAATATAAGGCATATATTTACATACTTATGCCTTTATTTTTTTATTTTATTTTATGGGGAATGCATTATGTTTCTATTTTCAATATTTTATTCTTTGTTGTAGTCTTTGTAAATAGCATTGACTCAGTGCTATGGACTGTGAATTTCTTTTCAATGGCTCCTTTAAGATGATGTTTCAGTTCCTGGGGGCTTGGCTGTCATGAGATTGAACACAATAGCTTTAAAAAGAGTATGTACTTCCAGAATTGTTATCATGTATTTTTTGAATGAAAGCGCTGATCTTTCATTGTTTTTAAACAAGTTTTTATTTTTAAAGGCGTCTGGGTTACAGTTATTATGGATTTTATCTACGGAAATTTGTTTCCTTGGGCCTTCCAGTTGTGTTTCACCTGTATTTCTTCAGTTTGGTTTTGCCAGGCTTCTAGGGATACTGGAAGAATAATGATTAAAGACCTAGGTTCCTGTATGGCTAAATGGTAAGACACAAAGAGCTGTGGTGAAAACTATATTGTCAGGAAATAGAAAAGTCATTGTAGTGAAGTACCAGAGATACCTGTACTGAGTTCGATACTGTTCAGTGTACAGGTTTCAAACATACCTGAGGAAAAGGAAAATGAGGTCATCCACTTCTCTGATGACACAAACTTATAGACAGCAGTGGGAGATAGGGGAAGAGTCTAATGAAGGATTTAGGAAGACAGACCAACTGGGACTAAGGGTGGCATTTGAGGATTAGTTAAGAAAATATGCATGATACTTCACATGCCCTTCACCAACCCTAGTGTGATGCATCAGCTTGGTAGAGGGGTGGGGAGATGAACTAAGGGCAAAATGAAAAAGAAATAAGAATTTAGTAATGCTCATCTCATCTGGAATGGACCACCAGGAGCACAGTGACATGGCAGTGGCAGTAGACGGTGAATGATGTGGTGCATTCTCAGGAGAATGGAATCCAGAAGCAAAGTAATGCCTTGAGCAAGCCATACTTCAGTCCTGCTGGTAGTTCTGGACACCATAAAAGATGTATATTAAGGTGATGAAAGTAGTCCATAAGAAAACCACCTGATGGAGGGGAAAGGATATGACCAGAGACAATAAAAGCCAAAGATCGTTTCACCTGAGATCAGAATAAACAGAAGGTACATAATTATAGGCAAACAACATTACGTTAAGGTGAAGTGATGAGGCTATCCTGAATATGGACAGGGAAGGGATTAATCTGCATACATGGCAGATTGCAGGGACTAAGTACTCTCTGAATCTGTGAACATATTTCTTCTCAGAGAGAGTTGCAGACCCATGGGATGGACTACCAGAGTAGGCAATGGATGAGGACATCACCAATACAGGAATGACAACATTGAATAAGTGAAAAAGAGGTGAAGGAGAAGACTTAGAAAAACAGGGAGACAGAATGTCGAATACACTTTATTGGAAGACTACTAAAGCATACTGCCTCCTTCTACCAACAAGTAAATGTAATATAATACAGTACAACACTAACTCACCAGTTGTCTTCACTGGTTAACATAACTTAATAGCTCGATAACTAGGAGCTTGCCTCTATCTTCTGCGAGGCTTCTGTCAGTCCTTCTGAAGGTATAAAAAATGCATTTTATTTTTGTTGCAGATCTTCATGAGTGCGATTATTCAATGCAATGATGTCAGATCTTCTTGGGCTGCTTATTTATTACTTACTCAGCAAATCCATCAGAAAAATAATCCAAGGAGCATCTGCCCCAGCCTTACACCTATCTAAACATCTATATTTTGTTACAGTGTCATTCTTTCTGTTGATGGAATTGAAGGCTCCATCAATGAAATTTAAGGCTATCCTAAAAGAATGTTCTTCAGTATGAAAAAAATAATATTCTGTCTTTAAACACCTACATAAAGTCTCCAGCTCTGACAGGCTTAAAGACAAGAGCTTAAATCTGAACTGTAAAAAAATAAGGACATGTCCAACAAAATTTACTAAGCCTATTATCTTGACTTAGTAGATTGTATTAAAGACTTTGGTATTATTGTAAGCAACAGGCATGTGTTAAAGTAGCAGCGTTGATTCAGTTAGAAATAAATCAATAAGGTTGGTTGGTAGGTGTTTTGTATAAATGTCTGAGTACTAGACCACCAACTTTACTTGCAATTTTGTCTACATCTTGTATAAGACCGGTCAATATGTATAACTCTCCCTACTCTTGCTACTCCAAAGGGAATCTGCTATCTTTAGAATATATCCAAAGAAAATTAATGAAGAGAATTCCTGATTGTAAAGGAGTGTCTTACTGTGCTATAGTATGTATCCCCTGTCATTTTTTCATGTCATATTAAGGGAAAGTTGTGCTTAGCTTACTGGATACTTGGTAATGAACTTAGGTTGATACTGGAACTAGAAATAGCAGACTGGACCAGAGATTTATGAACAACTAAAATTACATTCAGAATTCAAAAATTTAACACTGTTAAGGCATATAACTTTATACCAATAGCTAGACACTAAAAAAATATTCCAATTGCCATCCAAAGTGCCGAATCATTACCAGCATTTAAGAATCTGCTAGACACCTGGGTTGGTTCTCATGCCTTCAGCACACGTATCTTGCAGTCTGTATTCAGACCGGTCTCTTTTGGCCCAAACTAATGTAATTACCAGACTATGAAACAGTGAAGACATGATCTTTTAATATTTTCACTTCTCTGAATATGCCTACAAACTCAGACTTTTAATTATAAGAGGGATGGGTGAAGTCACAACAATGATCAAATAGCTGGGTTTTCATTTAGACCAAGCCACTCCATTCTCTGGTAATGTAAGTAATCACTTCAAACAGCTCACAGTAATGTCAGATTTTTTTTCTGCTGATTAAAATCACAGAATACCCAGGACGTTAAGCATATAATCACCAAAGCTACTTTCTTTTCACTCCTATGCATAGGAGGGGGGCCAACTTCTATAAATAAAGGGGTATCCAAGCCTATAAATAATTGACCTTCACAGTTCTAGGTTCACAATGACTATCACTGCAAAGCCATGGCCTTCTTGGGTTGGGATAATTAGCAAGCTAACATTGTCTGCCTCCAAGTAACCCTGAAAAGAGGCTAATAGCCCAGTGGGACTAACCCAGTCAATAAGGGATCAATACATATAAAATAAGTAAACACTGTACAAAGATTACGACACAGAAATGTACTCACTTATTTGGCCATTGTCAATAGATATTACTATTCTCTTACAAATATGACATCATTAGGGTCCATACTTTTGCATGTAGACATAACAGACCTTGACTCAGATGATGCAGCCATTAGTGGAAGTTTTTATTTATTTATTTTTTTTTGGAACAAGCAGCCTGGCAGAGTAAAACATGCTGAATCCATACGCACTATCACAGTGAAAATCATAAGTGGCATATGAGATAAGAAATGGAGGAACAGTGGAGGAATGACAGTGATTGCTCAGGAGACATCTAGGATAACTGCCTAGTAACATATTAACAGAAAACTAGTAGTCTTGTACATCCAGGGAATCCCTAGAAGCTGTCTTCCTGTCTATAACTGTACTGAAATCAATGTGTCCTTCTGATGTTGGTCCTTGTCTAAAAGACAGCTGTTATTAGAGCCAACTACATTTTGGTTTACACAGGTATAAAAAAGCTTGGAAATGGGAAAGAGGTACATGATACCCACACGCATATTGATTTCCGATGTTCATTTGTCCTCCATTGATTTTTCTGTATGGTCAGAATATCCAGCTTGTTCACCTTTCAGTAGCTCAACACAGAACACTGCCTACTTCCGCTGATAGAATACCAGCTAAAGCTTAGACTTGCCTGGCTAGCTCTGATGGTACAGAAGGATAAAGCTCTGACTATGGCCCAGGTGACCCAACACCAATAAAAGGCTATGATGTTTGATGTAACTGACTAGGGAGGAAGGGCATGTCCATGTTCCAAAGGACAGAGAACACTCAGGTTGTCATACATTGTCATAATACCTTTGAGGAGGGGCAGTGCTGCAAGAGGCCATCCACTGTCTGGGTGAGTGTTCATTGATCAAGCTGCTTCAATGGTCACTGTGATCATGACGACTGCATCCTGAATAAAGGGGGGGGCATTATGGTTCCCATATTGATAAGGATCATCCCAGCCAAGGGGTTAAGCTTAATAAATACAGCCCCATTGCTGTGATGCCACCACCAAAGCTGCCCATATGATGTTTTCCCCAGCCAGCTCTCCCCTACCCTGGGGAATACCCAGAATGAGGAATAGATAGCATGGCTGTTAGGGGGAGGTCTGATGATCAACAGGCACAATGAGAAAAAGTACAAAGAAAAAACTTCCAGTTACTTACTTAGACTGCAGGCTCAAGGAACCCTTATACTTGTAAGGCCTTCCTTAAATCTTAGAAAAAAGCTTTTTCCAGTATATTTTCTCCTCATGCTGGAATCGGCTCCCCTTCTAAAATCAGAAACAAGAAAAAATTATGAGGCTCTGAACCAAAAATGAAAGAGTATGTAATTGTCATATACAAATGTAAATTTATTAGTGATGACGTATAAGCTTCTAACCAGCATTACTAGGCATAGGCCCACAGCATAGCCTTGTGTTGACTATCTCCAAAAAACACCACCAACACCAGCAGAAGAAGGGAACCACCATGAAAGGAACAAAAGGACACTTTAGCATAAAATACTTTGATTTTCCGCTTTCATCCAAACCAGGACTTCATCAGAATAATTAAGTCTAAAACACAATCACATTTAAATAGCATCCAACCAATCACATTAAACCAACATGTTAATTACATAATTGACACTCATTTCATAACATTAAAGACACTGCTGTGAAGAGGAGTTCGGGTGCTGTCCCTTTAAGAACCAACCAAGTAAGTATTCCAGCTGACGCTGTTATGTCTGATTTGGCTAATGCAGCAGGAAGTGTTTGGGTTAACCCATGCAGAACACCTAATTCTGTTGAAGCGATAACTAATTTTTAAAAGTGGGGAGTTGGGTCCTATACGAATACGTTTTCTGAATCAAGTTTTTGTCCTCCTAAGAGTGTCAATAAAGAAGCCATCACTTTAGGAACCAGGCCGAAGGATTTTTATTGACATGAGTAACAGGACCTTTACTGCAACACCAGCACTTACAATAACAAAATTCAAGGGATGTTTACCAGATGGAGAAAGAAGGCCAACTCCATAACTGAGTAAGATACTGTATAAAGATTTTTAATCTTTTCTCAAAGACTTTTACTCGGTCTCAATTAAGTGTTTTGGAAAAAGGTTTGAATTTTATAGCTACTAAGAGGGCAGATGTTGGCAGAACATTGTTAAGTCTCAAGGAATTCACTCAGAAATTGAACCTTAAGTTCTTATTAAGAGATGTTTTGTTTACTAATAGGCATTTTGTTAAAGCATCTACCTATAACCTTGCTTTGTCTAATACATTACAGGTTTGTAAACTTTCATGTGACAAAGAGATCAGAAATGTGCTGAGTAAAAAAGCCAAATCTAGATATTACAATCTCAACAAGCTTGAAAAAGATGCTCTTAAAGGATTGAGATGTATGATGATAAAAGATTTATAAGGCTGACAAGGTTGGGGATTTAGCTATAATAGATAAAAGCAAATATTTTCAGGACATGGAACTGATGTTAGAAAATAACAATGACTATCTAAAGGTTTCCATTAAGGAAGTTCATCAATGTTACAAAACAAGTCATAATTTTTTGTATGACAGTTTAGTGGATGGCTCTATAGATTTCAATATACATAATTTCATGTTTATTGAAAAAACAGTTTTGGGTAGCCTGTTTGGTATACCCAAATACATATAAATACTCAAAATCCTTTTTTTCCGCCTGTTGTTTCTGCACCTGGTTACATTAATGAAGGGATATCTTTAGTGATAAATTCTATGTTGAATCCTGTGGTTCAATGTTTAGGTAGTTTTGTACAGGATTCCTGAAATTTTTTAGATAAACTTAGACAGTTTTTTTCTACTTATTTGTTTTGTAGTTCTAAACATATCTTTCTCACCACTGATGCATGCTCTCTTTTTACTTGGTTCCCACATGACCAAGGGAAAATATTTGAATCTTTTTTTGAATTTAACTAAGAAAGATGTAGGTTATTGTTGTTTACTTTTAGAAGTGTTCTAGCTAATAATTTTTTTATATTTAATCAGCACATTTATAAGCAAGCTAGAGGGGTTGCTATGGGCTCTGCTGCCACTCCAACCTATGCCAATTTGGTTTTGGGCTGGTGGGAGCATGAGGTCTTGCATCCACTTCTTTCTAGGTTTAAAATTGTTTTTGTTAATGATTTATTTTTAATTTTATAGGGTACTGAGACAGATGCTAATGATTTTGTTAAAGTACTGAACACAGAGTTAGATTTTTTAAGTTTTTCCCTAGGTCAATGTTGTTTGAATGTTGGTTTTTTGGACATTCAACTTAAGTGGAATGGGATTAAAGGTAAGGTGGATAGTAAGAGTTTTAGAAAGGAAACATTTAGCAACAACTATCTTCATTTTCAAAGTAATCATCCCCATTTTATGGTCAGTCACATTCCTAGGGGTCAATTTATCAGGACCTCTAGGTTAATGACCGATGACAGGCAGTTGGATAAAGAATTAAAGTTAATTATTTCCTTATTCATTGATAGTGGTTTTGATTATGACTTTTTAAGATCCAAAGTTGATGAAGTTACGTTAAAAAGACAAGAATTTTATCCTCCTATTTTTACGAAACCCTTGATAAAGAAAAGGTATAAAGGGGCCGAATGTAATGTTTTATGCAGTCTTGTCATAACTGTGGATATTGAAAGCATTAGGGCAGTCATTTTGGATCACTGGAAGATTTTGGAGGGTAACTCTGATCTGATTTCTTCCAATGGAACTAGATCAGGATTTATTTATAGAAATAATTAAAATTTAAAAATGCTTTTAGAACATGTCAATAGTAAAAAGGCTTTATGCTCCTACAGTGGGTCTAAAACCAAGGGGATGTACAAATGTGGCAACTGCCACATTTGTAGGTACATCCTAGAGGGCCCACATTTCGTCTTAGATCATCTTACATCCAACCATTCTCATTCCTGGTGTTTTCACTTGTATATCTAGAGGGGTTGTATATGCCAGTGTGTGTTCTAAGTGTAATTCTTATTATGTTGGGATGTCCACTAGGAGTCTAGGAGAAAGAATTATTGAGCATATATATATGCCAGTAAATCTAAGGACTAAAACAATGCTTTGTTTAAACATTCTGTATCTTGTCATGGTTTTAAAAAGTTTTTATTTACTATCATAGAGGCTGTTCTCCTGGATTTAAGGGGGGTGATATCAGGAATAAAACTGAACAAAAAGAAACACTCTGGCAAATTAGATTTGGGGCACATAAGACACCGGGTCTCGATGAAAATATTAATATTAAATGTTTTTTAAAAGGAAAGAGACTAAAGTTAGGAAAATCTGATCTGCTAGAAGTGTTTTTAATGAGTATCAATTATGTAATTAACATGTTGGTTTAATGTGATTGGTTGGATGCTATTTAAATGTGATTGTGTTTTAAACTGAATTATTCTGATGAAGTCCTGGTTTGGATGAAAGTAGAAAATAAAATTTTTACGCTAAAGTGTCCTTTCGTTCATTTTGTGGTGGTTACCGTCTTCTGCTGGTGTCAGTGGTGATTTTTGGAGATATTTTCGGATGATCATTTTCAGTTGCGACTGTTTTCATGGCCTTGTGGTAAATAGTCATAAAATATTCAGACAAGTTTGCCTATTCTCTGAAATAATTTGTTTCTTCTCTACAGTTCTAGATAATTATGCCTTATTAGTTAGTTGTATCGGTGTATTGTTAAGGATTATCATGAGAAAAGAATATGTTCCTTGCTTTAACTAGTGCTTTGCAGAAGATATGAAGACTTGCCATTTAATCCATTAAACTTAGATTTATTTTCTGATTAGATTTATAAGCTTCTTGATAACTAATTTCTGCTATTTATGTTAAATTTTGTTATGACTTTATACTTTGTCATTCACTACGATTTTAACTTTTGTTATTGAAGATATGTTGTGCACTGATTTTCCCACTGGATCAATCATTACTGAAAATGGTATTTGAACCAGCATACCTTCTGACCTGAGAAATGAAGAAAACATATGCAAAAAATGCACCTTTTTTGCCTATGCTTAGGTTTTGTTTTTCTGTATAAACTGATTGACTGCATTGTTGTTGTTGTCTTTCAGCTTTTCCCAGTGAGGGGTCGCCACAGTGGAACTCCGGTCAGCTAATGATTGACAGTAGATTTTCATGAATGCCGAGGTGCCAGCTTGACATTCAACCTTCAACAAAGGCAAACCCATTTACGCATGCCTTTCTAATGCCCACCCAACCGTGGGGAGGACATGCAGACTCTACACAGAAGGCACTCCCTGCACTCCAGCTGAGAAATGAACGGGAAAATCTCTTGCTGTGAGGCAACAGCGCTACCGCTGCACCACTGTGGCTTATTGACGGCATTACTTTCTGTATATTACCTGATTTACTTTATTAGTCTCTGTGCTTAATAGCATTACTAGCTGTAATTAGTTATCTTTATCATAGAATGCATGTATAAAAATTCCTTTGGTACCCAGTCACTGTAATGCAAATATATATACATGGATATGTTGCTATCTGACTTACATACTTGCTGGTGGCAGGTATCAGCATTGCCTATTTTTTCCAGCTGAGTTCATCTAAACATAGACATTAGCATGATAGGATAGCAAGTATATAACATTCTACCAGGCAAAATGTTGTTTAACCCATGTATTGGCAGCTATCCCGAGGCTCTTTTGTTGGTATCTGTCTGGACACGTTGAAGCTACTCTTCTTTTTCTTCAATGTGATGACCCTGCAGAATGCTAGCACACTGTATTGAAACCTAATATCACGGCCAGACTGCAGCAGTGTAGTTACCAGATGCAGCAGACATACACTGCATGAATGTAACTAGTCTACATCCAATTCAAACCAAATGTAAGTTGCAGCTTGCACAAACACATGTCTTACACCCTTAATCTCTCACTCATATGCAAGTTTCCATTATCCTATCAGCCAGGCTGTGTGTGTTGTCAATAGTCTTTTAATACATTCTAAAGAATATAATTCCAATTTAGGCTGCATATCTCTCCATTTAACAAATTGCAGAAGCAAGCTTCTCAGTAGAGTAGTTTTTCTTACCTCTACAGCTGCTTTAGGTGAATTGTTGTACAGCTCATATTCCTCTGAGTTTGAATTGTTTGTTTTGATTCCTGCAGCCGTCACCAGAAAGCTATTCCTCAAGTCTGCCTCTCACTCTGGATCCAACCAACTTAAAGGACAACCACACCCACAGACTCAAAAAACATGTTTATTTCATCATGGTTTTGTGTTTCCTACATTTTAACACCACTGTGGGACTATTTAGAGCTTTTTATATATTTTTATATGCAATTTCTCACTCTGACCACATGGGGTCTGGCATCTTGAAATAATTCTGACTGATTGTCTGCCTCTAAGTATCCAAGAATGCATTGTTTGCCTCCAAAAAAATTGCATCAGATCTGCCACATTTTCCCTAAAGCTCCTGTTAGTGCACTGATTTACAGGGATTCACTGCTGTGTTATAGTCACCTACTTTTGGATAAAATTATATCCTTTTTCAATGACTACTTCAAACACAAGCAGTGCAAATGCTATAGAACAGAACTGAAAAGTGCATTTTATTACTCTTTCTTCTTAGAAATGCTAACTTGATTTCTTTTGTGAAGGCTGAAATCTAGTTCTTCAAGGCATCTCCCCTCCCCCTTCACACCTATCTTCCCTAGCTGTCAAAGAGATAAGGGTAATTTGACCCATTATCTGCATGTGATTGACAGCACACAGCAGGTGACCAGACTAATGTACAGTTTTCTTGTCAGCCTTTCCTTCCTTAGAGTGGAAGACTTTTTTGCTGCACTTCTCCTGTCAAATTTAGAACCAAGCTCCATAGCACTGTGAATAATCACTGTTTTGCAAAGCATCAAACTCCCACTTATTTTTCCTTCCTGTTTGGTTAAATAGCTAACAAATGATGCACTATAAACACAAAATATTTCACATACGTGCATGACAGCACCCACATGCTTTTTTAAGTGGTAATTTAAGAAAATTATGGTATCGCATACTTCTGATGTAGTGTTGTCGATTAATTATGACAGACATCTGCTTCTTATGTAAAAACATGCAATTAATGTCAAGGCATGGTCATTGCAAATTTATGCTGTTAGTTTTTGCAGCTGTTACTGTGCTTCTGCCTGCACTTTATCACATATCAGTAAGTCTCTTCAGAAAAGTGAGATTATAGTTTGACATTTTTGCTAGGTTAAGAGTGGGCTGGGCAAGGCAGCTCTGACATCACAATGTGAGAGGTCCACTGGCTCTTCTATACAGCATGCAAATCAGGCAGGGAATTATATCACTTTGGGGGAGGAAATGACCCGGTAGCTAAAGCAAGAGCTCTGGCAGACGTGACATCATCATTTCATAGCCAGCTAGAGATTTTTCAACTTGGTTTTCAAAGTGAAAGTAAAACAGTATGGAAAGGTAGGAAGCCTAACAGTGAAAACAATTGAGTGGATTCGTTTTTAAAGCTGCATGGGTGATTTTTCTAGGCTGTATCAACGAATAGGGACTAAAAGAGACAGCAGGTTGAGCCATCTGCTTTAGTATCCCATTGTTGTCTTTTAATAAGTTACAGGCAGAAAATTACATGGTACGTGGTCTAATGAATACTAGAACTCTGGTGAACACAAGCACTGCTGAAATATCCCAAAACAGTGTGACCTACTGTAAAAAAGATTCTGCCCCAGCATTTACGTTCACACCAAATTCCTGCACAACCTCAGGTAGTTTTCAGTGTTGCTTTTTTTATCAGGGGATGCTCAGTAGCAACAGATGTTGACAGTTTGGGTTATTTTGTTCCTCACATGGCCAGGTAATCAAGCAAATAGATTTAAGTTGGTTGGTGTGAGAATATCTCTCATGCATATTTAGCCACATTTAGATTACAGCTGGAAAATGTTAGCAGAAATACATAGTACTGTTGCTGGCAGGCAGTATATTGTCACAGAAAGGAACTTGGAACACAGCTGACTGTCTTTGACCAGTAAAGAGCATGCCATTTCCTGTCCTTCATCAGTACCGAATAGGACTGCCAGCTGTCAGGAAATTTTCGTGACAGTCAGAAAATCAAGCTGTCTGTCAGGAAATCCAGTTATGCAGAGTACTTGAAATGTATTTTGAATCATTCTGAGGCAGCTAACCCTTTTCTGAAGTACGTTTGTTTAAATGTTTACTATTTCACTTGGATTTACTATCTGCATTCTAATGCAGTCTAAAAACAATCATTGCTGTGGCTTATGTTTTTGGATGTGTTGGGAGGGTGAAGTGTATATACGAGCAACAAGATGGCCATAACATTTTTTTTTTACTTTCCATCACTGTCAGACATCAGCATTGCACAGAATAAGGGGCTATTTTGGGGGGAATGTGCAAGATGTGCGGGAAGAGATCACATCAGTGGTACAGTAGCACAGAGGTGCCATCTCAGAGCTCTTTTCTCTCTGTATAAGTTATGCACTGTTCTCCATCTGTGTGGAGTCTATATTTCCATACTGTTTATGTGTGTGTGTTTTATTCAGGTGCTTCCATTTTTAGAAAGCATTTTGTGTGTGTGTGTGTGTGTGTGTGTGTGTGTGTGTGTGTGTGTGTGTGTGTGTGTAATATTGGTGGGTGCACACATAAGTATTCTGGGTAGTGAAATAAATAAGGCATACAGTGCATCATAGAACCACTAGAACCTCAGAGCTTCTGGAGCCCATCATTTTAGGCTGCATATGTGACTTTGTGAGGTCTTCAGTTGTGCTTCCCCACTGTCTAAATCTCTCCCTTTTCAGTGGGAAGCACAGAGATTGGCATAGCTTGTGTTTGGCTGGGTATAGAGTAGTCATTATTTCTTCACCTTTCCTCAAAGATCACACCTCATAGATGAGAACAGAATGTCACTGTAGCTTGTTAGGGCCAGTGCAATGTGTTAGAACAAAAGATTGGAAATAATTACTTTAAGTACTATTATTTCAGTTTCCACAATTGCAATCTGATGTGCATACAGGTGGATATACAGCTGACAGTAATAGAGCACAACAACTTATTTCACCCTATTTGTCCTTTTACTTTTATCCTAGTTTGACTTCGCAGGGATACACAGAAAGTGCTTATTTTTAGAAGTTCGGGCTGAGGAAGCATGCTGAGTAGATGTATGACAGCAGCAACTTTAATTATATGTTTTAATTTGTCCATTCATCCCAATTTAATACCATACAGGTACAGTGAAAATCAATCCTTTTTTTGGGGGGTGGGGGGGTGGGGGTAGAAGGAAGGCAATCATCCCATATATGGCCTATGTGCCCTCACATGCATTTTATCCTTAGTCCATGGATAATTACTACTCATTTTTGTGGTAAGTACTGTGTCATCAGCCTTAAAAGAAAAAAAATAATCGGTTTCTTTCCATAGTTTAATATATATATATATATATATATACATATATATATACATATATATATATAGATATATATATAGACACACACACACACATATATATATATATATATATATGTATATAGATCTATATATATATAGATCTATATATATATATATATATATATATATATATATATATATTTATTTTTTGTTATTTAAGGTCATCATTAGACCAAAAGTAGCAGGAAAAAAGCTCTAAAGTACAACACAGAGCATTTAGAACTACATACCTTCTGGGGGCTTAGTGCCTTTCAGACTCACAGCATAATTAAATACTTTGCACCACAGTCATTTCTGTACAGTCTTGGGCAGTTAGGAAGTATTGCAAGGATGTAAGAGAAAATGTGGGAAAACATAACAAAAGTACTCTGGATAGTATTAGGAAGCAAGGGTGGGAAGTAGACATGAGCGCACTAGGGTATATGACAGGTTGACAGTAGAAAATGTGGGTGGGGAGTGCCATGGGATACTTTGCCTAGGAATCCATATCATCTAAAGCTGCCCATGTAGCCATTGTATATAGCATTTAAAAACTGGTGTTTCTAAGTGGGGCCTGCTAAAAGGGATGTGGCTACCATTAGTCAAGGGGGTGTTTTTATTATGCAGGGGGTGTGGCTTATTTGACAGGAAATGGAAGGATGCAAAGGTTGCAACTGTAGTACCAAATAGCAGATAATATCACTACAGCCCTCAAACAGTAATTTAATTATGCTATCATTTTTTTCTGCTTTGTCTTGTTACACCACATTTATCATGATGTCCTTAGTGATGAGACAAGAACAAAATGTCAGCATTTAGATGTCATAGTACTGTTAGTGTTAAAACGAAAGGTCCAAGTGCCTACTCAGAGCCTTGGGAAGAGTTTCTGGTATCTTGTGGTATACTGCTACACAGAGTAGGCCTTGTATTCTCAGTTTCTTGAGTGTTTATCATAATGAGTGCTACATGTGGGTCAGGTACCACAGGAAGTGAGTCATAAAATGTGGAACCTCATACTAACATTACCTACAGCCTACAAAATGCTTTCCAGGCTGCAGAAAATCATTTGTGAGTTATTTGTTATAAAATTTTAAGTTGTGTTACTGGGCACTACAGCTGGACAATCATAAGGGAACTTCAGTGGAGTGATCCACAGAATAACTCAATACTGCTTTTGATTTTATACATTTCAGCTTTATTTCATAGTGCTAAAAGCACATGCCAAGGATTGCAATAGAGACAGCTGTATATAAAATGTAGCATTAAAATGGCCTGACTAGAATGCATCTCTACACTATGTATACAATACAGTGAATTGATCTTCATTACAAATAAGATATATTCATATATGAGAATTATGCGAAGTAGCAATTAATGACTTGAATAGTCATCACCCTCCCAAGTGGCTTATACTCCTGAGTCAAGAGACCACACAATTAGTAAAGTTTGATGGAATTCACATGAGTAGATAACAAAGGGTCTGGAGTACATGGATGTAGCACACTGAAGGAGGTTTTGTACATGAGTGAAGTATATCAAAGGGAGTGGGATACAATGATATAGTATATCAAAGGAGGATTTGGTGCACAGGTATAACACACTACAATGGGTTGGGTACATAGGTAAAGTATGCCAAAGTGGGATAGAATATGCAGACGTGGTATACCTAAGTGACAAGGGGTAGACAGATGTAGATGTAGTATTCCAAAGGGGATGTGGTACACATTTACTGTATAATAGAGAATGCGACTGATTAAAATGATGTGCTGTGCATCAGTAATTGACTCTACAGTGCTGCAAATTAGACTACTGATGGGTTCAGCCAGTAAGTAGTGCACATAAATGCAGTAGTTCCTGGAGCAATGGCACAATATCCAGCCACCCAAAATTAGTGAATTGACTGTAGTAGAAGATAACCTTGCTCTTGCATTTTCCTTGCTCCAAATGTGGTACAAACATAATGGTCTTCACTGCATCCTTTTACTCATACCTTTGCATGTGTGCAAATTGTCACTGAATTCACTCCATGCTTGTTTTTTCTCTGTCTTCCACATTGCTACTACCAAACCTTCCTTGCTTTGGCAGATTACATTTCTCTTCCATTTTCATAATGCTCTAAAAGCTTTCCTGTCTTCCTTTCTTTCCAACATAAAAAACTTGAGCAAGAGAGAAGACATGCGATGCAGATTACATAGTTGGGTCCCCCCCACCACCACCAAGGAAATCTTCAGGTTCTAAAAAATGTGGTGCATGCTCCCAATGTTCATATATTTTCATATATTTTAGAACAAGAGACCACAGTGTTGAACAGGTATTGTAATTCTAAAGTTGAACTTGTATATGGCAACTGTCTTACTAAAGGTGTAATCTACATCGGATGCTCTCTCTTGCTCAAGTTTTTATGTTGGAAAAACCGAGAGACAGCTTAAAAAAGAGGATTTATGAACATAAGTATGAAATGATGAGACAAAACAAAGGTAGTTCACTTTAGAAACATTCTACTTCTTGTAGAAACTTCCATAGCTTCCACTTTGGCATTTTAGAAATTGTTTCAAGAAATGAACTGGGGTTCCTTGGGAAGTTCTTTTGGAAAAAAGAGAGTTGCATTGGCAAATTAAGTTGAATGCTTCAGCATGTATTTCTATTACTCCTGCCCGAAAAGCTAAAAGCTTTAAAACTTTAACGGTGCATAGCTGCTACCAATTTCATCAGTCTTTAACTT